>NC_056728.1:70376048-70524540 GCF_019279795.1 Protopterus annectens
TGTAGAGCAGGGTTTGCCAAGGCCATTCTCCTTGGCTTTATTGAAACCTCTTCATTTCAGAGCTCCTCTGCTCTTTCCTCCTCCCAGGGTTCCTACTAAGCTTTGGTATTCTCTCACATGTAAAGAATACTGCAACATTGAAGAGAAGGACATAGAATAGTTGTGTAAAGTCTTAATATAACCATAGATGTCCTTCTCTCATATGTTGCAGTATTATATCCCTCCCTCCCTCCTTCCCCGTATATGTTGTCTCTTTCCTTGGATGGCATTTTATTGTTCCTTAGGTCTGGTGTTCCTTTTAGGGCATTACAGATGTTCTTCATGTTTCACTGTTGCAGTCATCACATTTGGGTTATCCCTGCCAGGGTAGCCCTCGGCCGGCCCGAAATACCAGAGGCTTAGTATTTCTGCGTCGGTTGCTGTCGCTTCAATACTGACATCAGATAATCATTAGTATAAAGTAAGGCAGCCGACACGATTGCATCAGTCTTTCTTGCCATGCAGCCCGAAGCAGAAGCAGTTCGCACGAGTGCCAGTCTGCCTGTACCTGAGTTTCGTCTACCGAATTCAAGCTGAAGTCTTTAAAGCTAAGTACCCCATTGGGGATCCTTTTTTCTTGCACTAACCGATGTCAGAAAAAGTTGACAATGGTCTCGTCTGTGGAAAGCAAATACCACACAGAGTTTTTCATTCTTGCTGCGTCACTTGTTTAGGCCCAGACCACAAAGTCCCCCGCTGTCGCTTCTGTGCTTTGCTCAATGCCAGAACTATCCTTCTTCGGGCCCTTATTGTAGCTAGATATTTTTGCTTACAGTCCTTGAACTCCGAAATGGCTTTGGTAAGCCGTCCGACAGCACAGCTTCCAAAAAAGCGTAAAGATATAGACCGCACAGGTCCAAACCTTCCGATGACACTCCCATTAAGCTAATCGTCAGTTCTCTGGTCCAAAGTGAGACGCTTTCGCAGCACCTGATGTCTGCTTCTGTGAATTCGCAGTCCGCTACCGAGACCCTTTGGGAGTCCGGTATACTGCATGACTCTTCTTCGACTAAGGATCCTGCGGTCGTCTCTACCTTGGATGGGTCCAGAGCCACTGAGCAGGCACTGGCGTCCAAGGAAGCCCTTCGCACTACCGATTCTTGACACAAACCAAAGACTTCTTTCACATTTACCATTCTTTCAAAAACAACTGAGTTTCTTAGGCCCAGGGTACAAATCACACCCAAGAAGCCAATGACCCAATCTCAGGCACCTGCTTCCTTGCCTCAGACTCAAATGCTTAAAATGGCGGAAGACCTTATCATGCTGATAAGGAGAAACCAGGCTACCCCCTCCAAAAGGAAAAGAGGTCTGTTCCCTCTAGTTTTGTCTGAAGAAGAGTCAGATGACTCTGATGCATCTGAATATGAAGACGTGTAACCTTTCTTATCTTAAGGGAGCATTTCTAATTTGAGAGTCAGGACTACTGTCAGTCTTAAAAGAGACTCAGGGAATTCTTAGATCTTCCACAGCACAGACCATTGGCCATCCCCCCAGTCTTGGATGTTGTGGAAGACGTTTTCTTGGAAACCAGCTTGTCTCCTGACATCCTCCCTCCTGCACCCAGAAATCCAGACAGGTTCTAGAGTCCCTGACTCGCACAAAGTTCTTTTTAAAAATCCTACTGCTGACCCTGAGGTAATTTCTCAAGGGCCTAAAGGGATTAAAGCAACCTCTGCTAAGAATCCCACCCCCTTAGATAGGGATTCCTGAGCACTAGATGGGGTAAAAAAGTATACACCTCTGCTACCCTTGCTATCAGGGCACTAAATTGTCAGTTCCAAATGCTAAATTTTCAGCAGCATACCCTGGAACTCCTCAAACAAAAAATGTCTTCCTTTCCTGCTTGTGCAGAATCTAAAGAGTTGCAAGAGTTAATCCATTCTGCAAGACCTACCACAACAGCAAACCAAACACATAAACATACAAAAACATACTCGGAGGCTCAAAATAAAAATCTGCCTAAGCAGCAGAGACCTCCAAAGCAGACACCCAAGCAACCGCTACCCCAAAACAAAACACGTGCAACACATAGTTCACAAAGCCAGTGTGCCGAACAGTCACAGCCCTTAAGGCTAAACAACACACCTGATACACTTGTAATAGGTGATTCTGTCGTCAGGCACACTGACGTCCTGCTCACCAGGCTGAACAAGGAGAAGGTCACGGTGAGCTGCCTGTCAGGTGCTAGGATCTGCCACATAGCACAAGCACTCAGGTCACTCCAAGGCAAGTACAAATATGACTCAGTCATTGTCCATGCTGTTGTGAATGACCTGTACCTCCCTGGACTACATGAAAAGAGACATAGAGGAGCTCTCTGTGCATGTAGCCCAAGCCGGTATGACCCTGACCTTGAGTAACATCTTACCCTCATCAAGAATGATGCCACAATATGAAGACAAGATGATCAATTTCAACAATTGGTTTAAGTATTGGTGTCATTCAAAGGGGATCCAATGCCTGTCAGCCTGGGGTGACATGCTTGACAAGCCACGCTGCTTCGCTAGGGACGGCTTGCACCTGTCACCCCTGGGCTTTCGGATATTGGCAAAGGCTCTTGCCACCCCCATAGTGCCTTTTTTAGGCAAGGCTCAAAAGACAAACCCACCCCCATAGGTATCACAAGGGATAAGAAACTAAGAGTAATGCTCCTCAACACCAGAAGTCTAAACCTCAAGATGCACGCACTTGAAACTCTCCTTAGCATGGAGAACATCGATATCTGTGCAGTAACAGAAACCTGGTTCAAGGCTCCCGAGAGCACCCCAGCACTACCAGGTTATACCTCATACCATGCTCTTCGGCCCCAAAACTCAGACCGAACCACAAAAGGAGGGGGAGTATCAATATTCGTCAAAGATACCCACACCTCCAGGTTGGTGGCACAGCACAAAGCATCAGAGACTATCCATGTGCAACTAACAGTGGGTAAAACTGCCTTCCAGTTTATAGCCTGCTACAGACCACCCTCCCAAACCCAGGAACCCCACTCGGCCTTCCTGAGAACACTGGAAAATATGAAGATCTCTCCAAACACCATTATATTGGGCGACTTCAACTATCCAAACATAGACTGGGAGCATTACTCTAGCTCCAACACCCTAGCCCAAAGGTTCCTAGAATTTATAAACTCAAATGCTATGGAACAACTTGTGAACTCTCCCACAAGAGGGGAAAACATACTGGACGTGATCATCACCAACATGGGGACTCTATGCTCCAGACCAGAAGTGTATCCCTCACTGGTAAGATCAGACCATAAATTAATCTCACTGGATATCCACATCCCGACCCCACCTCCTGCCCAGAAAATCACAGTGAAAAACTTCTCTAAAGCAAACTTCACACTACTCAAAACCGAGGTGGAATCCTTCAAAGCCCCCAGGCCTGTGGAAAATACGGCCCAGACCGCAGAATCCTTTATAAATGCATTCTATGAACACCTTCAGGAATGCATGGATCATGCAATCCCAAATAAAACTAAGACCCAATCCCCTAAATGCAGGCGTCCTGTCTGGTGGACCCCAGCCATAAACAAACTATACAATAGAAGAAGGAAGTTACTACACGATAGAGCAAAATCTCAAAAAGGGAAGGCATCTCTGATCAGTATTAGCAAAAAACTACGGGCACTCATAAAATCATCTAAGGCCAGCTTTGAGAGAAAAATTGCACAGGACACTAAAGATAATCACAAAGCTTTCTTTAGTTATGTTAGGAACCTTGGTGGGAATTCCCAGATATGCTCAGAATTGGTCCAAAATGACAAAAAATACACTGAACCCACAGACATTGCCAACATCCTGGCCGACAGGTTCAGTACAAACTTCACACCCCCCCCCCCGTCCCCACCAAAAGAGCAAATATCTATTCCAGCAGAGTGCTGCCCTCCTAACATCTCAGATGCTCAGGTAAGAACCGCCCTCTCCAAAGCAAAAAACACAGCATCAGTGGGACCAGACGGTGTCCCGGGCTGCGTCCTACATGAACTCCAAGATGAGCTGAACCCAAACATAAAGCTATTGTTCATTCTCAGCCTTACTACAGGATATGTACCCAAAGAGTGGCGTACAGCAACAGTGGTCCCTCTCCACAAAGGTGGTGCCTCAACGGATCCTGGAAACTATCGCCCCATAAGCCTGACTAGCTTGGTCTGCAAAGCTATGGAAAGGATCATCATGGAACTCATAAATAAAGATATTGGGGACCTACAGACACTGGATCCTACCCAGTTCGGCTTTAAGGGCAGATCCTGCCTCTTAAACCTGGTTGATTTCTTTGAAACAGTCACCAAGGTCATTGACGTGGGGAAGGTGGTCCACACAGCCTACCTGGACCTCGCAAAAGCCTTCGATAAAATACCCCACTCGGGCATCATAGATCAGCTATCCAGCTTAAATATAAACCCCTATGTTACTAGATCGGTTGCAAACTGGCTCAAGGACAGAACCCACATGGTTAGAATTGCTGGAGCCATGTCAGACTCCAAACCAGTTACAAGTGGCGTCCCACAAGGCTCAGTCTTGGGACCTCTCTTGTTCGGTATATATTTCTCGGAGGTACAGGCCAACACGGAAGGACTGTGGCTGGCCAAGTTCGCAGATGACTGCAAACTGGGCGCCATAATCAACTCTCCAGCTAACACAAGCATCCTCCAAAAGGGTCTCATAGAAACAGACAACTGGTGCCAGAGCCATGGCCTCAAGCTAAACGCCAAAAAGTGTATAGTCATCCCCTTTGGCAAAAATCAAAGTGCCCACAAATTACCACTTAGGTGGTAATCCATTAAGTACAGAAGAAGTAATTGGGGACCTGGGGACCCAAGTTGATAGCAATCTCTCATTTGACAACCACGTGGCCAAAGTGGTTAGAAAAACATTCTATATAGCCCACCTAATCATGAAGGAATTCACATCTAGATCAGGGGAGGTCATTGTGCCTCTTTACTCATCCCTCATCAGGCCCGTAATTGAGTACAATGCCCCTTTTGGGATGTACCTTACCAGACACCTGCAGCAACTAGAAAGACCCCAAAAGTACCTCACCAAGAGGATCAAAGGGCTCAAACAGATTCCATATGCTGCCCGGTTAAAGAAACTCCAGCTCTACTCGGTTGCATACCGCCTGCTTAGAGGCGATCTGTGCCTGACTTATAAAGCCATGTCCAACCCGGAATTAATGGACATGCTGCACCTCAGAAAATCCAAATCCCATCAAGCTACGCGCTCAAGGGACTTGAACCTCAGCACAGAAATAAATAGGGCATGATGGAGGGACAGATTCATAACCCAGAGGCTCCCTTCACTCTGGAATAAAATCCCAGTCCAGGTTAGGCAGAGTCCTTCATTGACTCTCTTCAAAAGGAATCTTGATGAGTGGATGGGAGATCGTAGGTTTACCCCGGGTATCACTTCTGTGTCACTGTTAGACAGAGGCACAGTAAACTAAACCTCGAAAAAGGGCATAGTAAAATTCATTTTAATGGGTGGCGAAAGCCAAACACACTCTGGCTAGGCTTACAAATGCCCAAGGGCAGATAGCCTAGTATGAACCTATGAACCTAAGTAACTAAACACACCTTGCACTGTGTCTTTGATGCCCTAGAAGCAGTCACCGAATCTGTCATTAGAAGGCATTCATGGCTTAAGGAACAGCCCTTGCCAGACCATGTCAGATCTAAATTGTTGGATGCCCCCTTGCACAAAGACAACTTATTTGGCACTAAGGCAGAAGAGGTCTTAAAAAAGATGGAAGAAAAAGCAAAATCTATGCAGAGAGTTAATGATTTCTTACAGGTCCAGCCACCCAGGTTCAGCAGGCATTGTCTCCCCAAGCATTGGTCCCTTCCTGCTCCCACTAGGCCAATTCAGGCCAGACCCCACCAACAGCAGCCACAGGGAATACAGAGATCTAAGCAGTGGACTACCTCCACTTCAAAACCAGGGAGTTCTAAGCCACTCACTTATGGTAAGAACTCACAATGACTCTCCTACCCCAATCCCTCCCTCTGCCCACCTTCACTTACCCCTAGGAGGAAAACTCTCCTTTCACGCAAACGCCTTGGCCACCATTACCATTGACCACTGGGATCTCAACATAGTGTCTGAGGGATACAGATTTTCTTTCCACACCCTTCCAACCCCAGAAGGGTTCCCAGATCTTCCAACAACCAGTGGGCAGAGGCGCAAAAGCAAGTCCTTTCCCTCTTCTCTCTGAGGGCAGTAGAGCACATTCCTGCAGAACAGAAAGGCCAAGGTTTCTACTCCAGACTTTTTCTGTTACCCAGAAAAAAGGGCACCTGGCGCCCCATCCTCGATCTATCCATTCTAAACACCTTCCTGGTGATACCAAAATTCCAAATGCTCACCCTCTAGCAGTTGATACCCATGATTTCCAAGGATGCTTGGCTAGCCACCCTAAATCTAAAGGATGCCTACCTCCACATTCCTGTCAGGGAAATATGCAGAAAATATCTCCTTTTTAGGGTAGGATCTGAACACTTTCAGTTCTCTGTGCTTCCCTTTCGCTTATCCACTGCTCCCAGAGTTTTCACAAAATGTCTGGCTCCGGCCATTGCCGTTTGCAGACAAGGGAATATCCTGATTTACCCATACTTAGACGATTGCCTAATTCAGGCAGACAGCCAAGAAAAGCTGCTCAAGCACCTGACCTTTATAAAGTTCCTTCTAACCTCTCTAGGGTACACTATCAACAAAAAGAAATCCAAACTGGCGGCCACCCAAAGGATTATATTCCTGGGAGCAAGCCTGGACACAACATCCCAGATGGCCTTCCTTACAGCAGAAAAGCAAATTTTCATGACAGTCTACTTCTCTCAACTAGCCACCAGTCCTCAGCTGTCTGCAAGGAAAATCCTGCAAGCTCTGGGGTTCATGGCATCTTGCATACTACTCATTCCATATGCCAGACTGCATATGAGGAAACTTCAGTGGTACCTAAAAAGCCTTTAGTGTCAACACTCGACCTTTTTGCCTCCCATACCAACCATCAGCTCTGCAAATTCTGCACCAGGGAGCAGCACTGCATGGCTTGGAAAGTGAATACCCTGTCCTTTCCCTGGGTCAGTCTGTCAGTCTATGCCTTTCCTCCATTTCCTCTCAACACCAGGGTGCTGCAAAAAATAAGGGAGGAAAAACCAAAGACAATTCTTATTGCTCCAGACTGGCCTGGCCAGCACTGGTGCCTCTTGCAGCGCAGCCTGTCCCCACTGCCACCTTGGCATCTTCCACAGATTCCAAGCCTCATGGCCCAGAGGGAAGGGGAATTCATGCATCCCCAATTGCAGACCCTCAGTTTGTCAACTTGGCTTATTCTCTAAACCCTGATAAATCTGCTACAGTCAGTAAACAGGGTCTAGATGCAGTACGTGAAGGCCAGACTCCCTAGCACTGGAAAGTCTTATCCTGACAAATGGAAAAGGTTCTGCACCTGGATTCAGACTAAGGGAACCAATATGGCACAGCCCTCCCTCTTATCCTGGATTATTTAGCTGACCTACTACACACTGGCCTCTCTTTTTCCTCTATTAAAATTCATGCCTCTGCTATCTCTGCTCATTTTCCCACTGAGCAGCCCCTTTTCTCACACCTTTTGATGAAACCGTTCCTAAGAGGGGCTAGCAACTTGAGGCCACCCAGAAGAGCACCAACCCCAGCTTGGGACCTTAACTTTGTGTTGGAAAAGCTCACCCTGCCCCCCCCCCCCCTTGAACCAGCCTCCTATGCAGAGCTAAAATTTCTCTCTTTGAAGACAACTTTCCTTCTGGCCATCACTTCAGCCAGAAGAGTCTCCGAACTGCAAGCACTCATGGCTGTGGAACCCTTCATCATCCTCCATGCTGACAGGGTATCCCTCAGGACTAACCCATCCTTCATGCCCAAGGTGGTGTCCAGTGTGACTCTTAACCAATCCATTCACTTGGCCACCTTTTTTCCTCATCCCCAGAACAAGGGGGAAAGGATCCTACACTCTCCAGATGTGTGTAGACAACTCAGATTCTATCTAGACAGGACTAAATCCTTCAGAAAGTTTGAGCAATTGCTGGTTAATAGCACACTGCATCCATGTCTGCTACAAACAATACAGAATGACCCCCCCCCCCAGGGGGTCAGGACTCACTCCACCAGAGCAACCTCCACCTCTGCAGCTTTCCTCAGAGGAGTCCCCACCACATCCTGGAGGCTACCATTGGACATCTGTTCACACTTTTACCAAACACTACCACCTGCCTCTCTTCGCCAAATCTAGGGCAGGGTTTGTCTCTGTAGTCTTGTCTTGCAGGGCATCCAAGCCATCCTCTAGTTTGACTACCTCCACCCTTTTTCTCAGCTTTGGGAATCAACCCAAACGTGATGACTGCAACAGTGAAACACGAAGAACATAGTACAGTTGTGTGCACCAAAAATGTGGATGTTCGAGTGTATTCACTGTTGCAGTCCTAGTTTCCCTCCACCCCCTCTTTTCTTTTCTCCTTTCTTACAAGGGACTTATTTGTCTTTACTTTCTACTGGTGGGTTTCTTCCACCAAAACCTGTCTATTACTTGGGGGCTCCTGACAGGTTAGGGCAAGAAAAACTGATGTAATGGCGTTTGCTGCCTTACTTTATACTAGCGACCTGATGTCAGTACTGAAGCGATAGCAACCGACACAGAAATACTAAGCTTCTGGTATTCGGCTGGCTGAGGGCTACCCTGGCAAGAATAACCCAAATGTGATGACTGCAACAGTGAATACACTCAAACATCTACATTTATGGTAAGTGTACACAACTGTACTTTCTGAGGATTGTATATGCAGCTGTCCTTTTATGGCTGACATTGTCAGCACATACGTGCGACATCCCACATACCTTGAAGTAGCTAAAAGTTGTTGTATGCTGGACGAATGTTGGGTCTTTTGGGAGGTGGACTTCCCACATGTAAAGAATACTACAACATAGAAGAGAAAGGACATCTACGGTTATGGTAAGATTTTAAACTATTCTTTCCTTGTAGTCCGATCTTTTTATGGGTACATACATTAGTTACCAAGTAAGCAAAGTGTATATAAATATTCATTATCACTAACTATTTAGGACCATTTATATAAAGACCTGATATTGTGAAAAATGAGGAAGTTCTACTGTTTATGACCCTGTGCTGTGATTTTTTTTTTTTAAATTCCAGTGCTATGATTTGTACTTCTCAGAAGTTGTGTTGCTCCCACCTGACATATTGCTTGATGAAGGCGATGGTATAGTATGGCTACTGTATTTGAGTACAAACTGTCCAGTTTTTGGTTATGAATGTGTTCACTACCTTTGTTATGCTCTGACTTTGTTTTTCATGTCTTCAGAACTATTGCTAGTGCATTCTGCTGTGGTCCGCAAGATCACTAATAGTTGTCCTGAGTCTTTTTACGTATGAAGAAATGCATGTGCGTGTGGATAAGCCTTAAGGTCTTTAGAGCTGCATTTACGTGCAAGACCTGTTTTTTTGTCAACTTTATATGTTAATGAAACTACTGTTTAGCAGTTGGGTGTTATTTTTGTCTGGTAATAGTGTGCTTCTGTCAGTGGATTGAGTTGTTATTGTGAATGGCTTGGATAACATGAGTATAAAAGAGAGAAAGTGAACTAAGTGAGTCTACCAGACAGTGTCAAATGCTAACAAGGTTGTCCGTCACATTGTCAGCATCCATGGAACTGCTCTGCTTGGCATTGCTGAGAGCATTCAAGACTTGATCAGAGGGTGCTAAGAAGCTGAGGAAGTTGGGAAGTTATGTTATTGCTGAATACATTCACTAACATATTAGCTGTATCATATGGGGCAAGTTAGTGTTGTTGTATTTGTTGTTGTGTCTTAGCTATGAAGAACACTTAAATTTCATAAATTCACCAGTTAACTGAATTAGAATTGCTGTAGAGTAGGAAATGTATGGCAAAGAGCTAGTACAGACTGTGTGTCAGTATGTTTGTCTCCAACAAGTGACATCTTTCTTGTGATGTAAGATGTATGTCAAAGTCATCAGTTTTAAATGTATATGACGTTGACTTGCTGAATTATTGTCTTGGTAAATCTCTACACATTTCCAAGGTGAGGAAAATACTTTTATTTCTTTTCTTATACTATGATTATTCTTTCTTTCTTTCTTGTGATGTAAGATGTATGTCAAAGTCATCAGATATCACAATTAGGACATGTGTAGAGGGTCATGGCTTGCTGTGGCATAATTGCTAGCCCATTACTTTTTATCATACCTCCACTTCCATTTTCTTTGGATCAAAACCCAAGCTCGCTCATTTACATTGGAGTCCTGAGTAATGAGACATAGGAGGAACACTTTTTGGCACACCCTCTGTGATTTGTTTGATGTCTGTTATGCATAGTTGACTAATGAGCTGAAACTAGTCAAGCCGGAAACGTGAGACTCTGGCTCATGGAAGGAGGAAGACTGGAGGAATAACTTGGCCAGGAACTGAGACTTAAAAAGCTGCTGTTTGTAAAAAGCCTTTTTTATCTCAGTAGTTTGTTGACATTTTGCAACCTTTTTTTCAGAGAATGTGCATTGCATCAGTAGGAAAAATATTTGTAGGACTGCATGCAGATCATTTAATGACACTTGATCAGCAGGTTCTCAAACTAGGCAGTTTTTTTAGGTCTTCCATTGTAAAGTGAATGGAAGAGTAGTCTGTCAGCATATTGAAGGTTAAACGAATCTCTGTACTTTAATATTGCATTGTGGGCCAAATTTATCTTTTCAAAGGAGAATAATCTCATCAGGATGCCTGCTCCATGAGGGCATTCAGGGATTAAAAAAAATAAAAAATCCCAAATTAGTATTTATTTTGCTGCAGGCAGCTTTAGGAAGAGTAGTAATTCCTGACAAAAAAAATATGGACTTTCCCGGTAAACAAATGTAAATACAATAAAAAAAATAATAATAAAAATAAAAAAAAACTTCACACATCTAAATGTTTGAAGGACTTCCTGTTACCATACTGCTCCATAGCTAAAGAAGCCCTGAAATAGTCAGTGCCTGTCTCATCCAGCCACTCTGGACCCCCACTGCACACTGAGTGCATATACTTAATTATAATCTTTTAGATGTTTACATTTTTTTTTTGTTTTGTAATAATTACTTCTTTGAGGTGTAAGTAACCATGTGCAGTCAAAAATCCTGTTGAGCATGGTTAAGGGTTCAATGAGCTGAGAAAAGCTGCTAGTAATGTTGGCATTGTAAGAGTACATGTTGCACCAACCTAGGTTCCTAAGAGCTCTGATGCATTTCCAGAGTTGATTTTCACAGACATGGATGCTGTTGATGAGAAACGGAGCATCAGAGTACATAACATGGGTAAACCGAATTGCTATAATTTACTGTCAAAGTTATCTTCCTTGAAGATGTATGCTGTTTTGATTATAGGTATCATTGTTCACAACTGCACTTTCTCTTTAAATTTGACACAATTCAATTTTCATTAACCTTTTTCTTACCTGTATGATGTACACTTAACCCAGATGAACCATCTTCAGGTAACATCTCTGGTGATACAAGAACCACCAGCTCATCTGTCCTAGGGAATAGAGACAGCCTGATGTACTGTTTTGGGGTGGCTTATTGTTCAGCATTAGTTTGCAGTCAAGCTGCACATTCATAGTAGCTGCTTTTACGTTTAGGCACAAGAGCTTCCAGTGACCCAGGGGTGGTGCAGCATTGTAGGAACTTGAACAGTGAAGACACTCGAACATCTACATAACTAGGTTAATGCACACACACCTGCTGAAGAATGCCATAATGAGGCACATGCTCAAACCAACAAACTCACCATCTAAGGGGCTAAAACCTTCCTCCTACACACATACATATAGTTGCATTGATGCCAGGCAATGCTCACAACCTTTACCCACTCATGTAATGGCTGTCTGCTGCTAGCATCAGAGTCAGCCCTGAACTAAAACTGTTGTCGCTGCTGGATTTACAAGCTAAGTGTTAAACCTGGAGTGTATTGTATAATAATACAAATGAATGGCATAGCCTTGCATGTTGTTACTTGCTAGTGTAAGCAAGTAAAAGGTGGGTAATTTGTACAGAAATGACTTTAACGTGTGACAGCAGAGACTTGTATGTCCATTATCAAGTAGTAGGCCTCGGGCATCAAAGATTCACAAAGTCGTACCTCTCAAAGTGACTGATGGACATCAAATGTCTGTAGTTTAGCACCATACTTTTGTATGAGAAAATCATTAAAGAGAGAAGTTAGAAAGTAATGAGAGTCATTTCAGTTTCAGACTTCACAACTCTCAAGATTATCATCAATACTGATGGGCAAAATGTTTGATGCCATCAACTGTCTAACTTTCTAAGACCAATATAAGTCAAAGGTACAATTACCAATTCAGTATCACAAATGCAAATATACTAAGCACTAGATCAGCTATGCACCCTGAGCATCAGACACAAATGTTATGTATCCCTGAATCCAAAAGATAGAAACAAGGGATATGGCACAATTATCATCCCTTGCACAGGTGTTGCGGTGTTGTGGGGGGCAGGAAGCCTAGGCTGGCACAAAAGGTCAGTGAGTGTGTATAAGTAAGAAAGAGAAGCAGACAGGCATTTGGATAAAGTAGCAAATGGCCAGTGAGACAAAATGAGCTTTAAACGTCATGGCTGAACCATGTAACTGTTGTGTGTCTGAGTGTATGGGTCCTCCAGGAGAAATTGGTGTGCGAGTGTCTGCATGAACGCAGCCAAGCTCTGTCTTAGCCCAATGTCTTGGTATGTTGGACAGGTGTGAGCCGTGCATGCTAGAAGTGGCAGTTCATCGTTATCGTACCCGACCATGAGAACTGGCACTGGCAGGAGTTGTACTGGCACATCCATGCCCACAGTCAGATGCACTGCTGCTACCCAAACGTGACTGATGACTGTAGGACAAGCTCCTCTCTCACCTGATGTAGCAGTGGAAGTACTCCCACTATGGGAGTGTGATTGGGCCAAGGCCATGTTGGTTAACAGATGATGTTGCTGATCTACGCCCACAAGGATGCCATCCCCCTCTCAGCAGTTCCATCACAGACACTGCCCGTTCCAATGTGTCATTCATCTGATCCGTTGAATCTGCAATATTTTTCGGGTAGCCACGCATGTCAGCCTGTACCACATCTACAACCCTAAGCATTTCTCTGGAGGAACTGTGGGAATGTGCCCGTGCTCCATGGCGGCCTTAAACATTTGCTGACTGGCAGAGAAAGATAAACCTTGATTAGGTGGAGGATGGATGGTAGGCCTCCTTTGAGCACCTCTAACAATCCTTGTGTGTGACACCTTGCCTACAGTTTGGCTGCAGTCTGAGTCAGCAGGCACTGAAGCTGCAGTAACCTCACTTCCCTAATCGAGTGTTTCACCCTCCACCTGTCCACTATCTGAGGGCTCACTGAAATGGGTAGGCATAAGTCTACTGCCTGTGTCTAATGGAATTACAGGGTATGGCTGAATGTCAATCTCCTTGTCAGATTCAACACCTGCACAACCACCCCCCCCCCCCCGACTGTACCTCTGTTTGTCCACCATTATCATCAGAGTGTGTTGATACTCTGACATCAGGTGGGAAGACTCCCACATTTCCACTGTCAAGATCAGTTGTGATAATAAGCAACAAACACAAGAATAAATTAATACCTACAGTACTATAATCCAATATATGGTAACTAACAGTGGTGCCACTATTAAAGACAGTACAGCAATACACACAACAGTCCTGACACCCACATCACAAACTAAATATTTCTTTGAACTGCTCACCAGTCCTGACATTAAAATGTTTGGTTTACTACGTGCAGATGATTGTAGGCTCCCTATGCTGGATGGTCCTGGAAAAAGTTAAGCAAAATGTAAGGAAAACATCATCGCAGTTAACTAATGCAGGAAGTAAAACTTTTTTTCCCTTTTATATGTCCATTAACTATACTTTCATCAAGAACTTGGATGACAAGTCCAACCTAAGCCCATGTGTATTCAATCAGAAGGTGTCCCCCAAAACAGTTTCATGTTAAACAGAATTAAATTGCTGTAAATGTTTTACTATACAAGAGTATATAACATTTGAGATACATAAGCCTACCTGGAAGCTCCTCCTGGGACATACCTGCTGACCCTGAAACAGTAGCACCAATGTCAATGACATGCTGATGTTCATCGTGTTTCACTGTTGCAGTCATGACTGTAGGGTTCTCCCCTGCCGGCAGGCAGTCCTCAGTCAGCCAGAATCCCAAAGTCTGGTTCCGGTGTCGGCTGTTCAGCCATGCTCCCTGATGTCAGAGCGTCAGGAGTACAAAGCTGACAGCCGACGCCATGTTCTCCAGTCTTTCTTGCCGTGCGGTGATAGCAGTTCGCAAGTGCCGGTCGGCTGACTCCTGACAATTTTTTATAAACGTACTTCAGTCCGAAGACTTTCTTCTCCTACTCAAAGCTAAGTACCCCGTTGGGGAAACTTTTTTCTTGCTCCAGTCCGATGTCAGAAAAAGTTAATAATTGTATTTCATGTGGGAAGCAAATACCTCATAAGGATTTTCATTCTTACTGTATTCCTTGTTTAGACCCTGACCACGACGTAGCTAGTTGTCGGTTTTGTGCTAGATTCAATCAACGTACGATTAAATGAAGGTACGATTTTGCATTTCATTACTTTGGTAGGCGTTTTAATTATAAAATGTCGTCGGATACGGTTCCGGCTACCGGAGTTCACAAACGACGCAAGGATAAAGACAGGCCTCCGAGGTCCAAATCAGACGATGTTGTACAAGCAGAGCCAGCTTCAGGTTCGGCCGTCATCAGTGAGGCGCTTTTGCAGCCACTGTCGTCGGCCATTTCGGAACCGATGGCCGAAACGGACTCCCACGAGGACCCAACTAGGCCTTTGAATATTTCTGTTGCAGGACCTTTGGACAATGCTCCTTCGGATGGGTCCGGAGCCGCTGTGCAGGTACCGGCTTCCGAAGGGGTTTTCAGGCCTACTCAGCTTCTAATAAAGGCAAAGCCAAAGACAAAGGCAAAGACTCCTTCCAAATCAAAGACTGCAGCCCAGGCCTCTTCTGATCCGGCTCCCAAGTCTCAGAAACAGTTACTTAAGATGGAGGACTTACTATGATTAGGGATTCACAACCCCTACCAGATAAAAGGCCAAGGCAGGAGGTTTATTATGACTCCTCTGATCAGGCTTCTGTTTCTTCAGTTTTTTCTTCTGACCAGGAATATTCTTTCCCTCCTTATGAGGATTCTGATGCTGAGGAATTCATTCCTTCAGCTTCTCCCCGAGGATTTCTCTTTTGGGGAAACTTTGCATGAAATGAGGGAACATTTTCACTGGGAAGGGCAGGAGTACTCGGAATCTAAGAAAAGACTAAGGGATTTTCTTCTTCTTCCCCAACATAGACCCCTGGCTATTCCTCCTATTTTGGATATTGTGGATGATGCTTTTTCGGAGGCTTACTTAACTCCGGACTCTTTTCCTCCAGCTCCTGTTAAGTCAGACAGATATTATAGGGTTCCTGATTCCCACCAGTTTTTATACAAGAATCCTACTGCTGACCCTGAAACCATTTCTCAGGGTCCTAAGGGGGTTAAGGCCGCTTCTGCTAAAAAAAACCATTCCCACTGAGAAGGATTTCAGATCTTTAGAAAGATGGGGCAAAAAAGTGTACACTTCTGCTACTTTATCTATTAGGGCTTTAAACTGTCAGTTTCATATGCTGAAATACCAGCAATTTCTCCTGTCTGTTTTAAAACAAAAGCTTACTTCCATTTCCGCCTGTACAGATGATAAGGAATTACATGACTTAATGCATGCCACTGAACAAGTTGGGAAGCATGGTTTATACTGTGGATTTGATGCCTTGGAGGCTTCTTCTTGTAGGGCTGCTGCCTCTGGCACAGTCATTAGAAGGCATGCATGGTTAAAGGAACAAAATTTGCCAGATCAAGTAAAAGCTAAATTATTGGATGCTCCTGTTCAGCATAATGTTTTGTTTGGATCTAAAGCTGAAGAGATGATAAAGAAGATGGAGGACAAGGCAAAATCCATGCAAACAGTTAAGGATTTCTTACAAGTTCAGCCACCCAGGTTTAGTAGGAATTGGCCTACAAAAAATTGGTCCTTTCCCAATTCAGACAGGCCTCAGAGGGGTATATATAGGCGCTCCCAAGGAAGGCCTCAAACACAAGCCTCTTATAGACCAAGACCGTGGACTGCTTCCACCCCTAGGGGATGAGAGGACAGGTCGCAAGCTCATAGAAAAGAGACTCAATGACTCCCTCTGTTGGGCTGCAGGAACTTCTTGCCTGGAAGCCCGTCTCGGAGGAAAACTTTCTCTTTTTCAACTAAATTGGACTCTCATAACCCAAGACAAGTGGGTTCTGGATGTGGTTTCAAGAGGTTACAAATTCCATTTTCATACCCTACCAAGACCAAGAGGATGGCCAGATCTTCCAAAACATCAATGGTTAGAGGCCTTAAACCAGGTGGAAGCTCTCCTGGCTATGAAAGCCATAGAGCTAGTTCCACTTTCAGAGATGGGACAAGGTTTTTACTCAAGGCTCTTTCTAGTCCCCAGGAAGCAAAATTCATGGAGACCCATTCTGGATCTGTCAGTCTTGAACACTTTTCTCGAGATTCCAAAATTCAAGATGCTTACTCTACAGCAGCTACTTCCAATGCTGACCAGAAATGCATGGATGGTAACTTTGGATTTAAAGGAGGCATATTTACACATTCCCATCAGGCAGGAATGCAGAAAATACCTCAGGTTCAAGGCCGGATCGAGGCACTATCAATTCTCTGCGCTGCCCTTTGGATTGTCTACTGTGCCCAGTGTCTTCACCAAATGCCTGGCTCCAGTAGTAGCTTATTGCAGACTCAAGGGAATTCAAATTTACCCTTATCTGGACGACTGTCTTATTCAGGCAGACAGCAAGGATGTCTTACTCCAGCATCTAGAGTTTGTTCAGAATCTTCTCAAGTTCCTGGGATTCACTGTAAACATAAAAAAGTCAAATTTGACACCCTCACAACAGATCATTTTTATGGGCGCTGCTCTAAACACAACCACCCAGATGGCATTTCTGACATACGAAAAACAATTACAGCTGGCTTCAACTTTCAAAACCTTGGCAACATTAACCCAGCTATCTGCAAGGAGATTCCTGCAGGCTTTGGGTTACATGGCCTCCTACATCCTTCTCGTACCATATGCAAGACTACATATGAGGAAAATTCAGTGGTACCTAAAAAGTGTATGATCTCAGCATTGCCACAGTTTAGACATACAGATCTCCGTCCTGCCTTGTCTTCAAAATGAATTCCTTTGGTGGTCCAAGGCATGTACTCTAAACAAAGGAAAACCCTTCTGTCTGCCTCCTGCCACTCGGATACTAACCACGGACGCCTCAGATTATGCATAGGGGGCCCATTTTCAGGGCAACTGTCTGCAGGGCCTTTGGACAAAGGATCAGAAGCACCTGCATATCAGTTTAAAGGAAATGTTAGCCGTTCAGAAAGCTCTATTGGCCTTCAGGAATCTTCTACAACCAGGACAACTACTGATACAGACAGACAACACCACAGTTATGTGGTACATAAACAAGCAAGGGGGATCTCATTCCTATCCCCTTTGCAGACTAGCCATGAATCTTTGGAACACTGCTCTAGCTTGCAATCTGGACCTTCAAGCTCAGTTTCTACCAGGGAAGCAAAACTTCCTGGCAGACAGTCTGAGCAGAAACCTATCGGACCCACACGAATGGATGCTGGACACCGAAATATTCAAGATGATTACAGCAGTCTGGGATGTCCTCACATAGACCTCTTTGCATCCCACCTCAATCATCAACTACAGATTTTTTGCACCAGGACATTCCACGAACTAGCTTGGAAAGTGGATGCACTATCATTCAGTTGGAGAAACCTCTCGGGGTATGCCTTTCCGCCTCTTTCTCTTCTTCCACGGGTATTATTAAAGATCAAACAGGACAAGCCCAAGATGATAATCTTGCTGGCCCCAAATTGGCCTAGACAGTTTTGGTACCCAACTCTGAAAAACCTTTGCCTGGAGCCCCCTTGGGTTTTACCACAGATTCCGAACCTTCTGTCCCAACACCTGGGTCAGGTTCTGCACTCCCATGTCAAAACTCTCAGCCTGACTGCATGGTTAATCCAGGGTCTTTGATTCATTCTCTCCTACCCAAGCAGGTTATGGATGTCAGTTTAGAAGCCAGATGTCCTAGCACTAGAAAATCTTATGCAGGAAAATGGAAAATATTTTGTTCCTGGATGCAGGCTCAGGATTCTGATCCTCTTATTCCTAACATTCCTCTGATTTTACTTTACCTGACAGACCTCTTACATGAGGGTCTCTCATTCTCTTCCATAAAGATACATGCCTCTGCTATTTCTGCTCATTGTAATACAGACCCTCCAATCTTTTCCCACCAGCTCATGAGACAGTTTCTCAGAGGAGCTAAGAATTTAAGGCCCCCTAGATCTCCTCCCATTCCTGCTTGGGATCTCAACTATGTTTTGGAAAAACTCACCTTGAGCCTACTGCCACATCTGACATCAAGTTTTTGTCTTAGAAGACAGCTATCCTGTTAGCTCTGACCTCTGCCAGTAGAGTTTCGGAGTTGCAAGCTCTCATGGCTGTGGAACCTTATATTATTTTTCATCAAGACAGGGTGTCTTTAAGGACTAATCCTACTTTCATGCCTAAGGTGATTTCCAAAGTGGCTTTAAATCAAACTATTCACTTGCCAACTTTTTTCCCCACTCATCAAAATAAGGGGGGAAAGGATCTTGCATTCCTTGGATGTACACAGACAACTACATTTTTACCTGGACAGAACCAAGGACATCAGGAAATCAGAGCAATTGTTTGTTTCTTATGCTTCAAGTTCCCAAGGTAAAGCTATTTCAAAATGGACCATTTCCAAATGGATTGCTCATGGAATCAGATTTTGCTATTCACACCATGGAAAGCAAATCCCAGGGACTATAAGGACTCACTCTACCAGAGCTGCTGCCACTTCAGCTGCCTTCCTCAGAGGAGTTCCTACCAAGGACAGTTTGGAAGCTGCAACTTGGAGTTCATTGCATACTTTTTCTAAGCACTACAATCTACCTCTTTACTCTAAGTCTAGGGCAGGCTTTGCTTCTGCAGTCTTGCAGGGCCTTTTAGCCGCCCCCTCTACTTTATGACCACCTCCCTTTTATTCTGCTTTGCGATTCAACCCTACAGTCATGACTGCAACAGTGAAACATGATGACCATAGTACAGTTTTGTACACTTACCATAAATGTAGATGTTCGAGTGTCTTCACTGTTGCAGTCTGGGTTTCCCTCCTGTCCCCTCTTATTTTTTCTTTTGTGTGGTCCCTTTTTTTCACCCTTCTTCTGAGGTGTATTTGCAAAGGGTATGGGATCTTACTCATTTTGGAACTCCTGACATCTGGGGCAAGAAAAACTGGAGAACATGGCGTCGGCTGTCAGCTTTGTACTTGACGCTCTGACGTCAGGGAGCATGGCTGAACAGCCGACGCCGGACCCAGACTTTGGGATTCTGGCCGACCGAGGACTGCCTGCCGGCAGGGGAGAACCCTACAGTCATGACTGCAACAGTGAAGACACTCGAACATCTACATTTATGGTAAGTGTACACAACTGTACTTTCTACACTTTCCTGAGAGCGGTCTGGATCCCTGACAGTGGACAAGAACTCATTTTCTGTTAGAGGCGGCTGTGTAACAGCCCCCCCCCCCCCAGTAACCATCTGATAATGGGCCACTGCAGCTGCTCTCCTCCGTGCAGATGAGATCATGGCAGTGACACTATGGGGCACCTGATGTCCTGCTGTGGCTGCCTACTGCATTCACATCTGCAACTATTTGCTGCCAAATTTGCATTCTGCCTGACATATCCCCATGTCTCTTCTCAAAAAGAAAGGCACCTTGTCGGCTAAAAGCTTCTATAATGACCTGATTCTCAGGGTCACTGAAGGGGGAGTTTAGGGGATTGAGACGTCTGGGTGCCATAGTCCTAGCCGATCTAAAACCAAACAGAAGGATAATACACAAGTATCACATTAAATATTCCTGTTTCCATTCAGAACAGAAAAGGTAGCATTTCACTATATTATTCACTAGAGAAATATAAAACAGTCTAGATATTTGAAATGTAAACAACCGGAACTGTGTGGCTGTAACATATTACATTTGCACACAAAGTAAGGCTGGATGCAACACAAGGAGATTAACAATAGCTATATATTCTGGTTTGTGCCAAAACAGTATTGCAGCTTTGCTGTTCTACCCCCAAATGAACAGGCAAATGACACGTTTTGCTAACAAACCATCAGTGAAATGCGAAAAATGCTGTCAAATTAACTGTCCCTGAAGCAAAACATATATATAGATTTAACACACAACATTCCATTTTAAGGTATTGCGAATTATGTATACCTGTGAAATGCCTAACTAAAAAGTGCTATGCTTATAAGTAACTTGTTTTGTTTGCTGTCAGTGTATTCAGTGTGTGTGTGTGTGTGTGTGTGTGTGTGTGTGTGTGTGTATATATATATATATATATATATATATATATATATATATATATATATATAATATAGTTTCACTTCATAATACTGAAATATCACAGTACTGAAGCTCAGAACACTGAAACCAAAATCCTGAAAGTTAAAAATCCTGAAAACTCAAAATACTGAAAACACACAGCATACATATACTGAGTTTAAACAAGATAAATCATATTACTTTCTACCAAGTGTAAGCAGGGGGGCAAGCCACCCTGCACCCCCCCCATGTGGGAGCTGTGCCCCCCACCCGGCATACACACACACCTTGCTGCTTAAATGTATCAACTCCAAGATTGCACTTTATTATATTAAGTACAATCTTGGAGTTTATATATTTAAAGTAGCAGGGGATGTTGGGGGTGCAGGAGGGCTTGCCCCCCTGCTTATACTTGAAGAAATGTAATTCAGTTTTTGTTTACAGTCAGTATATGCATCTTATCTTTTTCAGTATTTTGACATTCAGGATTTTGAGTTTTCAAGATTTTGATTTTCAGTATTTTGAGCTTCCATATTATGAAGTTTTCTCATTTTCAGTGTTTTGATATTTCAGTATTATGAAGTAAAACTATATATATATATATATATATTTATATATATATATATATATATATATATATATATATATATGTATGTATGTACACATGCACACTATATATATATATATATATATATATATATATATATATATATATATATATATAAAATGTGTGTGTGTGTGTAGATATTTATAAAATTAAACCGATTTTTCTTACTGAGATTTTTTTATTGTATTATTTGAAGTTTGTTTGCCAGGATGGTCCATTGGGCCAGAAGAGCACATTTTTAATGGAGTCCTTGGGAGAAAAGCTCCATAAAGACAACATAACATAAAGAAATAATAAAAACAAATTATAGTAATATAATAAAAAGTAGTACAGGTAAAAAAACATGGTATTTGAAGGTACAATTTAGTAAAATGCTTAAAAGTTATAAAAAACATAAGTAAATATTTACAAATATGCTAGTTCCTACTATTGCATAAAACAGAAGTTAAAAAACATAAGTCAATATTTGCAAATATATGTGTACTTTCTGAGCTAAGGGATACATAGGTTATAGGAGCTAAGGGAGGGATGAGGCAGAGTGGGAAAAGTTTGGAAAAGAGCATAAAGAAGGAGGTGGGGAGGTAGATAGTATGAAGTGGGGTGGAAAAGGAGAGGAAGGGAGGGTGAGAAGTTAGGTGAGTTGCTCAGTGAGTTCGTGTAGGATAGGAGCAGGAGCATTCCCAGAGGGATGTTAAGTGTGAGTGAAGCAAGGTTTTTAAAGGTAGAGAGGCTGCCAGTGGTAAGGATAAGATGTGGCAGGGAGTTCCAGAGATGTACTTAGGAAAAGGACAGTAGATGTTTATCTGGTGGGTGGGCAGGCTTGGGCAGTTCAGTAAGATTTTGGGTATTGGTCCTTAGGAGTCTATTGGGTTGGTGCATTTTAAAGGTGGAGGCAAGGGAGGGGCAAAGAGAGGGACTGAAGATGAGTTTGTGAGCATGGGTGAGTTGAATGTAGGTAAGATAATTGTGCCACTCAAGCCAATTTAGTTTATGAAGGGCAGTACAGTGATGGGTGGAGGATCTATAGCCTGTGGCAAACTTGTACATTTTGTTGTAGCAGGAAGAGAGTTTTGTCTTGAGAGAAGATTGTAGGTAAGTAAGGAGTAGGGCACCATATAGGAGAGAGGGGATGAGATATGTGGTAGAAAGAACAAACTTGGTGGAGGGAGTGAGGTAATGATTATGGCAGTAGAGCATACCTAGTTTCTGGTGTGTTTTTTTGATATTTGTTTGTAGGTGGATATCAAACTTAAGCTGATCATCAATGAGGACACCTAGAAGTTTTGCATTGGATACTATTTTGAGAGGTATATTATTCTGACTGGTGATTGAGTTTTTGTCAATGGTGGTGGTTTTAGAAGGGGTAAATATAAGTTGGGTTTTTGAGGCATTGAGTGCTAGGTGGTTATCTACCATCCTTTGCTCAGTGGAAGAGAAGGCATCTTGGGTTAGTTTTACGAGAGTAGAGGTGGAGACAGCAGAGCAGATAATTGTTGAATCGTCGGTATACTGGATAAGTTTTGCATTAGGGATGGAGTGGTGGAAGTCATTTATGAAAATGTTGAACAGTAGGGATCCTAGAATGGAACCTTGGGGTACACTTGTGGGAGTATTGAGGAATGGGGAGGTGGCTTTTTTCCATTTGACTGCTTGTTGCCTATTAGAGAGGTAGCTGTTAAACCAATTAACGGAGGAGCTGGATAGATTTAGATTTGATTGTCTAGTTAAGAGAAAGTTGTGAGAGATAGTATCAAATGCCTTTGAGACATCTAAAAGGAGGGTAGACACAGTGCAGCCGGAGACGCGGGCTTTGTTAATAGTCTCAAGGAAGGAGAGGAGAGCAGTGGTAGTGCTGTGGCTAGGCCTTGAATCCATGTTGTGTGGGAGTTAGCAGGTAATTGTCTATGAGATAGGGTTGGAGTTGTAGGTGGATACATTTTTCAAGAAGTTTAGAGATGGGGGGGATAAGATGGGAATAGGTCGAAAATTGGGGATATTATTGTTGCTACTTTTGTGAAGGGGAAATAAAGACCTTTTTCTAAAGTTGGGGTACATGGCCTTCTTGGATCGACCGATTTATTAGAATACAGCTGGGAAAAGGCAGTGACTTCTGCAGCTGTCTTTAACAAGTAGGAATGAATATTATCAGGGGCGTTGGTTTCAAGTTCTGGAGAAGTTTTTTTAGATTAGATATAGAAATGGGTTTCATAGAGAAGGGAGGCGGTAGGGAGGTGGAAGGACTTTAGGAAGAAGAGATAAAGAAGTGGATGTATGATTATTAGTAAAGGATGATGTTAGCTTGCTTTATGAAGTCAATGAAGAAAGAGTTAAATTGGTGGCTAAGTCCATGTCAAAGGCATTTTGATCAGGGCAGGGGTTGCCTTTCTACCTGGGTTACGTTCTGGGAGGTGCTACCATCCCAGAACATTTTAGGGTTAGTCTTATGGTTATTTTGGAGTATGGAGAAGTAGGATTTATGGTCTGATATAATAAGTGTTTTAACTCTACTACATGGTACGGCGGTAGCGTTGTTACCTCACAGCAAGAGGTTCTCCCATTCGATTCTCGGCTGGGCTTGGGAGTGCCTTCTATGTGGAGTCTGCATGTCCTCCCCGCGGTTGGGTAGCTTTCAAAAGACATGCGTGCGTAAATGGGCGTGCCTTCGTTGAAGGTTGAGTGTCGAGCTGGCACCTTGGCGTTTCGTAAAAATCTACTGCCAATCATTAGCGGACCGGAGTTCCACTGTGGAGACCCCTTACTGGGAAAAGCCAAAAGACAAACAAAACAACAAAGTATTTTTTACTCGTTAAGGGAAAGGGGAATTTTATTTTTCTGGTGGCATTTTCAAGCTTTATCTTGGAGACGCATGACATCTAAGGTATCTTTGGTTTACCAAGGGACAGTGCTACTTTTAATTCTTTTAGTTTTCAAGGGGCAATGTTGTCTAAAAGGCTTAAGAATGTTGTGATAAAGTAGGTAATGGCATTTTCTAAGGAGAAAGTTTTAGAGGGCTCCAGTTTATAAGTTTTAGTGTATTGGAGAAGGTATTGGGGTTGCGGAGAAGGTACTGGGGTTGTGGAGAAGGTATTGGCAATTCAGCATATACAGTTTATAGCTGAAAAATGGACATAAACATTCTCAAGTTCAGTAATATTCTGTGCAAATATATTCCAAAGTAATAGCCTCATCTGTTCTCCTCATATACAAGTCTTCTCACCTTCAGGTTCAGGTTCCTTAGCTACATGGTTGCCATTTTATGGTATAAATTCAAGGCTGTCAACATGGTGAAGGTGCAAATGAGGGGTGAACTCATTAGAATTGCTGAATCACGAATACTTTACTCTGTGTAGCAGATGTAAACTTAGTGCAGGCCCTTCCTCTGTGTTTGTTAATAATGGATTGTAATTGTGAATGATTACTGATAGGGAGAAGGAAAACAGAACAGCAATGCAGACTGCCCTACCTTCAGTGGATGTGTCAAGTTAGACTAAAAAGTGTTTGAAGTAATTTTACCAAGGTTGGAATTGTAAGTAAGCAGCATACAGTTCACAGATTCTGTTCATTAACGTCCAACACCCCCTCATTTGTTGATAACTGTATATTATTGCCATGTAGTATCCTCACACATTTTAAGGGCAGTGATATAGAATGGCTTACAGACTGCATGTCTTAGATTACTGGTGCAACAAACAGAGGGGTAGGACAGAACTGCATATTTGCAAGGAATAGTCATATATGGTTGTGTGATCACTCGGTGTAGTGTATTGAAAATTAGTACACATACAAATAACTAGTACACATAAAAATAACTGTTGTATGGTTTCATAGTTCTGTGGATGATGTTGCAGTTGGTTGTATGCAGAATGATTTCAGTTCCCTGCTGCAAAGCTTATTGTCTGGTAAAGGGGGATAAAGGCACCTTTCTGTGTTCTTAAGGTTAATTGGAGTGAGAATTCACATCCAGACCTATGTAAAAATATTTTGTGTACTAACAAACATTTTGTAGTGTTTTATTTCATAGATTGCTTTTCTTCATTTCAGTTACTGATAATTTTTTTTGTCACTGTTTGCCTAGTGTGCAGACAAGGGAAATGGAGAAAAACGAATGTCAGGTTTGGCTGTGCTTCTTGTTTGCCCAATGCTTATTAGTGCACAAACCCCAACTAGTGGCCCACACAGGAAGCAGACAAAACACCTGAAGACAGGGTGTCTGTAAAAGTGTAAAGGTCAAAAAGATACGTTATTGCAATTTTTGCATTCCATCATGCAGTGCTGCTAAACGAACTTGTGTGCCATTTAACAAGGTTCCCCAGTGCCCGCAGCCATTGATCACTTGCAGACAGTCAGTCTTTGAAAATGGATACGTTAATTCTGTTGGGCACTGTGCAAACACTAAGAGGCGTTGCGCTGTGGTTAAAGCAGAGAACTTAAGAATGAATAGGAAATTATAAAATTGTCATGTAACTAGTCCTGTGGCAACAGGTGTAAGTGTAGGGCTGGAATACATATGGTCCTGGGTTCTAGTACAGGGTGTGCAATCTTTTTTTACTGTTGTAACAGTGTAGTTTATAGGAATTAACTGAAAAATATACAAGTGTTATTTCAACATTCTTGTGGCAGCAAGTGTAAGTGTAGGACTGCCATACACATGGTCCTGGGTTCTAATACAGGATATTCCAGACATTTTTACTGTTGTTCCATTTCCTATTATATTCCCTCTCACTTATAACACTTTAGATAGCGGAGCTGATTATGAATTATATGTATGAGTGATAAGACACCCTTATTTTGTTTTCAAGTGCATGACTGAGGGTATACTGTCAACTGTATTTCTTTAAGTATAATTCTGCTAGCTCTACTTAGATGGCCTTCACAATTAAATAAGACACGTACACAACTGGATCTTTATACAAGAACATTGTCAGGTCACACACATACATGTGTAAGACCTGAAACTGTCACCTGTTTTTATGAATGATTCCTGACTGTGTGAGAAGCACTTCTGTGGCAAAGATGGAATATCACCCCTGTGAAAGAAAATGTTTTGTCCTTTATGCCTAGGTTCGAATCTCATATTTAAAAATTAATTTTGTCAGTGTATAAAGCCAAAAATAAATGTGTCAGGTCATTACATTTATGCCCCCAGTGCATGTCTGCAAACTTAACTAACAGTTACCTCCCAATTTTCAATATATATTTCCAAGCTACAGCAGCAGACACCCCCTCAAACTAAAGTCAAGTGCCAGATTAACCTTCCAATTTAAAATATTTCTTTCCTCCCTGCTTGTCACTGCTGCCTGCTTAGCATCACACAAACATGATTGGAATCATTGCTCAGGTTTGAACATTACCAGTAAATGCAATAGCTAGAATTGACGGGAGAGCATTAGTTGCCATTGCTGAAATTCAGGTGTTAGACATGTCTGGAGTTAATGGGAATCTGCCCATTTTAGGGCACAGAGGTGGGGTGTCCAGGAGTCCAGCATATTTATTGGACTCCTAGTAAAGCCCCATACTTATGAGTCTTGGAGTAGTTTGGCGCAGGCTGTATCCAGTGCTGCTGGCATTTCACACACACAACAGTGTAGGCATTATTTAATGACCTACAGTGGTGCAAAAAGGGATACTCTCAGCTGGTGGTTGACTGAATTTTAAAATGTGGACATCACACAACTGTGCAAGTATGGTAAGAGACTATTTGTAATACTTAGAAAGCTAAATATAGGCAAGACTGGTAAGCATAATGCACTTCTGTTCTTTTCCCAGCTAATGCCAAAATACAGTTCAAAAGCCAGGCTCATGCTGCTCGAATGTAGAGACTGAGGGAAGCAAGTAATATGTATGCAGCACAGGAGAAGTATTATTGTAGCTTTAAAAGTTAAAGATAGATTATTTTTGTTTTATATACATTGTAATAAATTGAGCATGCATATCCTAACTGTAAAAAGCAAGTACATATGCATTAGTCTGTAGCAGAAACAACTTTAGGAGTCAATTGTAAGATTGTAGTTAGATGTTGTGGGTTCAAATACCACAAGTAACAACAATACTGCATTTCTTTAATATTACCCTAAACTATACAAGTGTCATAAATGCCCTGGTGTTAATTGTAATTTGTATAAGTGACTACACATTTGTGCAATATATGCACATTTCAAGGATTAACTTAAGCATTCTGTAGTTATGTGTAGTTGTTATGACATATACTTAAATACTTCAGATAAAATAGTTGTATAATTGTGTTAATGCATTGTATATCACATATAATGGTACTAATTTTGTCTTTTCTTTTTTTTCTCTCACCCCAACCCTTATCTCTTCCTTTTTTTTAATTTCTGTTATCTGTCATCAAAATGTCTCCGTGTCATCCATCTGTACCAAATCATTAAATGCTATGCAGCACAGTGAGGTAGGCCATCCGCAGTGGATCAGTTTGCCCCTGCTTCACTGGCTCCAGCACTGATGTCCAACACGTCTGGGACCCAACCTGGCAACACTCTTTCAGGTGCCTCTGCACTACCTGCCCCTCAGGTAGTACTTCCCTGGCAGCTGGTGCTGTGGTACCCTCCGGGAGCAGTGGGGAAGGTGGAGATTTCATCATCTGCCAGGACTGGTGTGTAGGGTTATGCACCGCACCATTGGTGTGCACCTACACAGGATGGAGAGGCTGCTTTCCCTCATGGTACGTAGTAGGAGAAGACATTAAGCACTCCAGCCAAGCAATGGGACAGTTATGACAGTCTGGTGGGTGAGGGCTACATTCGCACTGTCTTCATGTTTGATGGGCATGAGCCTGTGATGTCCCTTCCCTCACCCCCATCATGGTGTCCCCCAACCTTTTGTGTCCCTCTTGTTTGTCTTGTTTGTTTGCATTTGCTTACTCACCTACCCAACTTACCTGACATAGAAATACCTATGTCCCTTACCCACCATTCCTCTCTTAGCGAATAAAAAAAAAAGGGGGGGGGCACCTGTCCCATAAAAAAGTCATCCCATACATTGCTGTCCATTTCACACACTTCTTGACGCACTTGATTCGGTTCAGATGACTGTACAACATGGTTACGTTGTTCTCTCCCATCTTCCTGGAGGTCACGGTCCAAATTCAGCTAATATTCTACACATATTTTCACTTTTCAATGTTGAAGAAGTGGATAGCTGTGGATGTTCTTCGTCTTTCAGTGTTGCAGTCATCACATTTGGGTTATCCCTGCCAGAGTAGCCCTTGGCCGGCCCGAATACCAGATGCTTAGTATTTCTGCATCGGTTGCTGTTGCTTCAGGAATGACGTCAGGTCGTCAGTAGTAAAAAGTAAGGCAGCAGACGCCATTACATTAGTCTTTCTTGCCACAGAGCCCGAAGCAGGTGCAGTTCGCACGAGTGCTGGTTGGCCGCTACCTGAGTTTCGTCTTCCAAATTGAAGCTGAAGTCTTCTAAAGCTAAAGTCCCCCTTTGGAGATCCTTTTTTCTTACACTAACCGATGTCAGAAAAAGTTAATTGTTTTGCCTGTAGAAAGCAAATACCACACTGAGACTTTCATTCTTACTGTGTCACTTGCTTAGGCCCAGACTACGACATCCCCTGCTGTCACTTTTGTGCTTTGTTCAACACCAGAACTATACATCATTGAGCTCTTATTGTATCTAGATATTTTCGCTTACAGTCCTCGAATTCCGATATGGCTTCTGTAAACCATCTGGCAGCAGATCTCCCAAAAAATGTAAGGGTAAAGACAGAGACAGACCGCACAGGTCCAAACCTACCGACGACACTTCCTTTAAGCTAGTCATCAGTTCTCCGGTCCTCAGTACAGCCCTTTTGCACCCCCTGATGCCCACTTCTGTGGATTTGCAGGCCGCTACCTAGACCCTTTCGGAGTCCAGTATGCCGCAAAACTCTTCTTCGACTAAAGATCCTGTGGTTGTCACTCTTTTGGATGGGTTTGGAGCCGCTGAGCAGGCACCGGCTTCTGAGGAATTACTTTGCACTACCGATTCTTGACACAAACCGACATCTTATTTTGTGACTACCATTCTTTCGAAAATGAACGAGTTTCTTAGGCCCAGGGTACGAACCACACCCAAGAAACCGACCCAGTCTCGGGCACCTGCTTCCTTGCATCAGTCTCAAATGCTTAAAATGGCGGAAGATCTTATCATGCTGATCAGGGGAAGCCAAGCCAACCCTTCATACCTTGAGGGAGCATTTCCAATGGGAATGTCAGGACTACCCTCAGTCTAAAAAGAGACTCGGGGAATTCTTAGATCTTCCACAGCACAGATCCTTGGCCATTCCCTCAGTCCTGGATGCTGTGAACAATGTTTTTTTGGTATCCAGTTTGACTCGTGACAACCTTCCCTCCTGCACCCAGAAAACCTGACAGGTATTACAGAATCCCTGACTCTCTCAAATTTTTTTTCAAAAATCTTACTGCTGACCCTGAGGTAATTTCTCAAGGGCCTAAAGGAATTAAAGCAAACTCTGCTAAGAATCCCAACCCCTCAAATGGGGATTCCCGAGCACTAGATGGGGTAAAAAAGTATACACCTCTGCTACTCTTGCTATCAGAGCACTAAATTAGCCCTTGACAGACCATGTTAAATCTAAATTGTTGGATGCACCCTTGAACAAAGACAACTTATTTGGTACTAAGGCAAAGGAGGTCTTAAAAAAAGATGGAAGAAAAAGCTAAATCTATGCAGACAGTTAAGGATTTCTTCCAGGTCAGGCCACCCAGGTTCAGCAGACATTGCCCCTCCAAGCACTGGTTCTTTCCTGTTCCCACCAGGTCAGTTCAGCCCAGACCCTCCCCAAACAGTAGCCACAGGGAATGCAGAGATCAAAATGGTGGAATTCCTCCCCCTCAAAAACAGGGAGTTCTAAGCCACCCCCTCATGGTAAGAAATCACAATGACTCTCCTCCCGCACCTCCTCCCTCTCCCCACCTTCACTTACCCCAGGAGGAAAACTCTCCTGTCATGCAAACACCTGGGACACCATTAGCAATGGCCGCTGGGTCCTCAACATAGTGTCCCAGGGATACATATTTTCTTTCCACACTCTTCCAACCCCAAAAGGGTTCCCAGATCTAACTCCAAACCATTGGAGAGAGGCGCAAAAGCAAGCCCTTTCCCTGCTCTCTCTGAGGGCAATAGAGCACATTCCTACAGAACAGAAAGGCCAAGGATGTCCTTCGTGTTTCACTGTTGCAGTCATCACATTTGGGTTATCTGCCTAGAGGTAACCCTCAGCCGGCCTGATTACCAGAGTCCTCTGATTTCTGCGTTGGATGCTGTCTCTTCTTCCATGACGTCAGGTTGTCAGGGGTATAAAACATGTAGCCGACACCATTACATAAATCTTTCTTGCCATGCGATGCCCATAGCAGAAACAGTTCGCAAGTGCCAGTCGGCCGTTTCCTGAAATTTTCATTTTGAAGTTTCAAACCCGAAGTCTTCAAAAAAGATAATACCCCATTGGGGATCCTTTTTCTTGCTCCAACCGATGTCTGTAAAAGTTAACAATTGTCTTGCCTGTGGAAGGCAAATAACTCCGAGATTTTCATTCTTAGTGCATCCAATGTTTAAGCCCAGACCACGACGTCCCTCACTGTTGGTTTTGTGCCTTGTTCAACCCCCAAACTATTCATCATTGGGCTTATTTTGAAGCCAATTACTTTCATACTCTATCTCAATACTCTGAAATGGCTTCGTTAAGCCATCCGACTACCAATCTTCTGAAAAAACGTGAGGATAAAGACAGAGACAGACCGCATAGGTCCAAAACTGCCTATGACGCTTCCATTAAGCTAGTCGCCAATCCGCCCGTACTCAGTGAGGTGCTTTCGCAGCTCCTGATACCCACTACTTCAGATTCGCAGGCCTCTACAGAGACCCATTCGGAGTCTGGTATGCCACGAGATGCTTCTTCGACTATGGAACCTGCTGATGTCTCTACCTTGGATGGGTCCGGAGCCACTGTGCAGGCACTGGCTTCTGAGGGTGTATTCAGGCCTACAGACATTCATATTAAACTGACGCCATCGTTTCCATCCAGAAGTTCCAAATCCCTCAGGCCAAAACCTCGCACTACGCCTTGCAAACTGATGACCAAACCGCAGGCTCAGACCCATATGCCTCAAATCAAATGCATAGAATGGCTGTAAACCTTATTACCTTAATTAGTGGAAGCCAGCCTTCCCCCTCCAAGAGACCTAGAACTGAATTTCTTTCTGATTCTTCTGATTAGGAATCTGATACTTCTGCTCTTTCTGATTACCAGGATTTGCCCTTATCTACTGATGAGAATTCTGATGCAGAGGATTCCATTCCCTCTGCTTCCCCTCCAGAAGATTTTTCTTTCGATGAAACCTTGCATACTCTTAGGGAGCATTTCCGCTGGGAAAGCTAGGATTACTCTGAGTCCAAAAAGAATCTTCGGGAATTCTTACTCCTCCCTCAACACAGGCCTTTAGCTGTCCCTCCTGTTCTGGACATTGTAGATGATGCTTTCTTGGAATCTAGCTTTACCCCAGACACTTTACCTCCAGCTCCCAGAAAACCTGACAGGTACTACAAAGTACCTGACTCTCACAAGTTCCTCTTCAAGAATCCTTCTGCGGATCCAGAGACCATTTCCCAAGGACCAAAAGGCATTATGGCTACTGCTGCCAAAAATCCTACCCTTTCTGATGGAGATTCTAGAGCCTTAGACAGATGGGGTAAGAAGATATTCACTTCTGCTACTTTGGTCATTAGGGCTTTAAATTGCCAGTTTCATATGTTAAACTATCAGCAGCATATTATGGGACTACGTAAACAGAAAATGATGTTGATTCCTGACTGTGCTGAACACAAAGAATTGCAAGATTTACTGCATTCTGCAGAACAAGTTGGTAAACATACTTTGCAATGTGGTTTTGATGCTTTAGAAGCATCTTGCAGGGCTGCTGTCACTGGGTCTGTACTTAGAAGGCATGTTTGGCTTAAGGAACAAAACTTGCCAGATCATGTTAAAGCTAAATTACTGGATGCTCCCTTAAACCAAGACCGCCTTTTTGGCAACAAAGCAGAAGAAGCCCTTAAAAAGATGGAGGAAAAAGCTAAATCTATGCAAACTGTTAAAGATTTCCTACAAGTACAGCCTCCCAGATTCAGTAGGCATTGACCTTCAAAGAACCTTTCCAGTCCCTTCCAGGCCTTCTCAGTCCAAACCCAGGAACAGCAGACCACCTAGGCTACAGTCTCAGGCTACACACAGACCTAAGCAGTGGGGGGCTCCCACTTCCAAAGCAGGAGGTAGTAAGCCACCCCCTACGGAAAAATGGCACAATGACTTCAACCTTATCCCTTCCTAGCCCTGCTCAACTACCTGCTCCCTTAGGAGGAAAGTTCGCCCTGCATGCAAAAAAACTGGGAACTCATTACCCAGGACAAATGGGTTTTGAACACAGTTTCCCAAGGATACAGATTCCACTTCCACACACTACCAACCCCAAATGGTTGGCCAGACCTACCCCCAAATCAATGGGTGGAGGCCCAACAGCAGGTTCTCTCTCTTCTCAGTATCAGGGCTATTCAGCCTGTCCCAGCAGAACAAAGGGGATAAGGTTTTTATTCAAGAATTTTTCTGGTACCCAGAAAATGCAACTCCTGGCGTGCTATCCTGGACCACTATTTTCAACACCTTTCTGGTAGTTCCAAAATTCAAAATGCTAACTCTTCAACAGCTTCTTCCTATGTTAGCCAAGGATGCCTGACTGGCAACCCTAAACTTAAAGGAAGCTTACCTGCACATCCCTATAAGGGAATCTTGCAGGAAATACCTACTCTTCAGGCCAGGCTTCATGCACTGTCTGTTCTCTGCACTTCCCTTTGGCTTATCTACTGCGCTCAGGGTATTCACAAAGTGTCTAGCTCCAGCCATTGCATTTTGCAGACAGAGAAATATTCAAATTTACTCATAGTTGAATGATTGTCTGATTCAGGCAGAAAGCCAGGACTTGCTATTACAACACCTGGCATTCGTAAAAAAAACTTCTAACCTCACTGGGGTACACCAGCAATGAAAAGAAATCTCACCTAGTACCCTGCCAACAGATTGTATTCCTGAGAGCAAGCTTAAACACAACTTCCCAGATGGCATTCCTCACTCCGGAGAAACATGTTTATTTGACAACCTACTTCAAACTGCAAGGAAAATACTGCAAGCCCTGAGGTTCATGGTCTCTTGCATTCTTCTAATTCCATATACAAGATTGCATATGAGGAAACTTCAGTGGTATCTAAAAAGCCTATGGTGTCAACATTCTCAGGACCTGGAAACAATGATTTCTATCATTCCTTTTATGAAGACAGAGTTCCTTTGGTAGGCAGAGGCCTGATACCACAACAAGGGACTCCCTTTCACTCTACCCCCTGCCAGCCAAACCCTAACAACAGACGCATCACACTTATGCATGGGGGGGCTGACATGGCAGGGCAGTGTATTCAGAGCAAATGGAACCCGAGACAGATGCATCTCCATATCAGTCAGAAAGAAATGTTAGCTGTACAGAATGCTCTGACAGCCTTCAAAGACCATATTCTTCCAAGACAACTATTGGTAAAGACAGACAACACCACAGTTATGTGGTACATAAACAAGCAGGAGGGAACCCACTCATACCCTCTCTGCAGACTAGCCATGACTCTGTGGAACACAGCCTTGAGCTACCAAGTACACTTGCAAGCTCAATTCCTGCCGGGCAAACTAAATTCACTGGCAGACAACTTAAGCAGAAATCTCATGGACCCACATGAATGGAAACTAGAACCCAAAAAATTCAACCTCTTGAGGAGTAACTGAGGGACTCCAGAAGTAGACCTTTTTGCCTCCCCTCAGAACTACCAATTGAACAAATTCTGCAGAAGAACTCCCCACAGTCAAAGTTGGAAAGTGGATACCCTGTCCTTTACCTGGGAAAGCCTCTCAGTTTATGCCTTTCCCCCACTGCCTCTCCTCTCGAAGGTTCTACTAAAGATCAAACAGGACAAGCCAAGGTCAATACTGATTGCACCAGACTGGCCATGCCAGCACTGGTACCCCTTCTTGAGCAGTATAACACTGCTGCAACCATGGTACCTGCCTCAGACCCCTTCCTTGCTGTCTCAGCAGGCGTGCCAGAATCTGCACCCTCAGCTTAAAACCCTGAACCTTGCAGCCTGGCTAATTTCTTGAGCTCTCCTCTAGCATCCCTCAGTAAGCAGGTGCTGGATGTCAGTCTGGAGGCAAGGAGGCCTAGTACTAGAAAAGCCTATGCTGAAAAGTAGAAAAGATACTATTCATGGAGCCTGGCTTAGGAGATGGTCATAACGGTGCCCAGCTTACCTCATCTTCTACAGTACTTAGTAGAAATGCTCTACAAAGGCCTGTCCTTCTCGACAATTAAAATTCATGCCTCTGCCATTTCAGCACATTATAATACTGAGCCACCCCTCTTCTCTCACCCCTTGCTAAAACAATTCCTTAGAGGGCCAAAAATTTAAGACCCCCAGGAGAGCTCCCACTCCAGCCTGGGACATTAACTTTGTATTGGAAAAGCTCACTCTTCCCCCCTTTGAGCCAGCTGCAACAGCAGACTTGAAACTCCTTTTTTGGAAGACAGCCTTCCTTCTAGCCATCACTTCAGCAAGAAGAGTGTCTAAATTACAGGCCCTCATGGCAGTGGGAACCCTTCATTATCATCCATGCGGACAGGGTTTCCCTCAGGCCTAAATCCTTCCTTTATGCCCAAGGTGGTGTCTAGTGTGGCCCTAAATCAGTCCATTCATTTGCCTACTTTTTCCCTAATCCACAAAATAAAGGAGAACGAATACTGCACTCTCTGGACATTTTATTTGGACAGGACTAAGCCTTTCAGAAAATCTGAACAGCTGCTAGTTGGCTTTGTTGCAGGGGCAGAGGGGAAGGCCATTTCAAAGTAAACCATTTCCAAATGGATAACCCATTGCATTCATTTCTGCTACAAACACCATGGAAAACTTACCCCACAGGGGATAAGATCACATTCTACCAGGGCTGCATCTACCTCTGTGGCTTTTCTCAGAGTTGTCCTTACCAGGGACATCCTAGAAGCTGCTACCTGAAGCTCTGTACATACCTTCACCAAGCATTACCACATGCCTGTTTTTTTCCAAAGCCAGAGCTGGTTTTGTCACTGCTGTCTTGCAGGGCGTAATAGCTGGCCCTAATGCTCTCTAACTTCCTCCTCCCTTCCTTAGCTTTGGGAATCAGCCCAAATGTGATGACTGCAAAAGTGAAACACGAAGAACATAGTACAGTGGTGTACACTTACCATAAATGTAGATGTTCGAGTGTATTCAGTGTTGCAGTCCTGGTTACCCTCCCTTCAGCCCCCTGACTTCTCTTGGCTCTACCTTTCCTTCTTGCTTGGTATATTTATTTTTTCTGGTGTATTTGCTTTTTGATGGGGGTGTACCATGCCATATAATTGCTTCCTATTGTGGGGACACCTGACATCTGGAGCAAGAAAAACTGATGTAATGGCGTCGGCTGCATGTTTTATACCCCTGACGGCCTGGCGTCATGGAAGAAGAGACAGCATCCAACGCAGAAATTTGAAGATGCTGGTATTCAGGCTGGCTGAGGGCTACCTGCAGGCAGATAACCCAAATGTGATGACTGCAGCAGTGAATACACTTGAACATCTCCATTTTTGGTAAGTGTACACAACTGTACTTTTCTACTCCAGACTTTTTCTGGTACCCAGAAAAGAGGGTACCTGGTACCCCATCCTTGATTTATCCATTCTAAACACCTTCCTGGTGATACCAAAATTCAAAATGCTCACCCTCCAGCATCTGCTACCTATGCTCTCCAAGGATGCTTGGCTAGCCACAGTAGACCTAAAAGAGGCCTACCTCCACATTCCTATCAGGGAATCTTGCAGGAAATAGCTACGTTTCAGGGCAGGTTCTCTGCACTTCCCTTTGGCTAATCTACTGCTCCCAGAGTTTTCACAAAATGTCTGGCTCTGGCCATTGCCTTTTGCAGACAAAGGAATATCCAGATTTACCCATACTTAGATGACTGCCTAATTCAGGCAAACAGTCAGGAAAAGCTGCTCAAGCACCTGGCCTTTGTAAAGTCCCTACTGACCTCTCTAGGGTACACTATCAACCAAGAGAAATCCAAACTAGTACCCCCCCCCCCCCAAAGGATTATATTCCTGGGAGCAAGCCTGGACACAGCATCCCAGATGGCATTCCTTACACCAGAAAAGCAAATTTACCTGACAGCCTACTTCTCTCAACTACCCACCAGATCTCAGTTATCTGCAAGGAAAATCCTGCAAGCCCTGGGGTTCATGGCATCTTGCATTCTACTCATTCCATATGCCAGACTGCATATGAGGAAACTTCAGTGGTACCTAAAAAGCCTTTGGTGTCAACACTCTCAAGACCTGGAAACTCTTATACCCATGAAACCTTGCCTCAGGAAAGATTTTCTTTGGTGAGCAGCAGCATGCTCCCACAACAAGGGGCTATCTTTCTCGCACACCCCGCCACCCAGACCCCAGATGCCTCAGACTATGCCTGGGGTGCGCTCCTGGATGGCAGATGTATACAGGGCCAATGGAGCCCACAGCAAATCCATCTGCACATCAACCAAAAAGAAATGTTAGCTGTCTAGCACGCATTGACAGCTTTCAGGCCCCTTCTCTCCCCAGGAGCTCTCCTTATCAAAACAGACAACACCACTGTGATGTGGTATATCAACAAGCAGAGAGGGACTCGCTCCTACCCTCTATGCAGGCTGGCCATGACCCTTTGGCACACAGCCCCCACCATGCACTCCACCTGTTAGCACAATTCCTGCCAGGTTCTCTAAACTCACTGGCAGACCAGTTAAGCAGAAATCTTCTGGACCCACATTAGTGGCAGCTAGACAAAAGAACCTTCACCCTAATAACTCAGAAATGGAGCACCCGAAGGTCGACCTCTTTGCCTCCCACACCAACCATAAGCTCAGCAAATTCTGCACCAGGGAGCATCACTGCCTGGCTTGGCAAGTGGATGCCCTGTCCTTCCCATAGGTCAATCTGTCAGTCTATGCCTTTCCTCCACTACTTCTCATCCCCAGGGTGCTGCTCAAAATAAGGGAGGAAAAACCAAGGACAATTGCTCCAGACTGGCCTCGCCAGCACTGATACCCACTGCTGATCAGCCTGTCCCCACTGCCACCATGACATTTCACTCAGACCCCAACCCTCATGACCCAGAGGGAAGAAGAATTCATGCATCTCCAATTGTTAGACCCTCAGTTTGGCAGCTTGGCTTATTCCCTAACCACTGATCAATCTGCCAACCTCAGTAAACATGTTCTAGATGTTATACATGAGGCCAGAAGCCCTAGCGCTAGAAAGTCTTATGCTGACAAATGGAAAAGGTTCTGCACCTGGATTCAGGCTAAGGGAGCCAATGTGGCACAGCCCTCCATCACTCTCATCCTGGATTACTTAGCTGACCTGCTACACAGTGGTCTCTCTTTTTCCTGTATTAAAATTCATGCCTCTGCTATCTCAGCTCATTTCCCCACTGAGCAGCCCCTTTTCTCACACCCTCTGATCAAACAATTCATAAGTGGGGCTAGCAACTTGAGGCCACCCAGAAGAGCACCTACCCCAGCTTGGGACCTTAACTTTGTGTTGAAAAAGCTCACCCCCCCCCCCCTTGAACCAGCATCTTCAGCAGAGTTAAAATTTATCTCAAGGAAAACAGCTTTTCTTCTGGCCATCACTTCAGCCAGAAGGGTCTCTGAGCTACAAGCACTCATGGCTGTGGAGCCCTTATTCTAAATCTTCCATGCTGACAGGGTTTCCCTCAGAACTAACCCATCCTTCATACCTAAAGTGGTGGCCATTGCGGCTCTCAACCAAATCTGTTCATTTGTCCACCTTTTTCCCTTAACCCACAGAACATGGGGAAAAGGATCCTGCACTCTCTAGATGTGCACAGACAGCTCAGATTCTATCTAGACAGGACTAAATCATTCAGAAAGTCTGATCAATTGCTGGTTAACTTTGCTGCAGGGACAGAGGGCAAAGCCATCTCCAAACAAACAATTTCCAAATGGATAGCACATTGCATCCATTGCTGTTACAAGCAACATGGAAAGCCTCCCCCTAAGTGGGTCAGGACTCACTCCACCAGAGCAGGCTCCACCTCTGCAGCTTTCCTCAGAGGAGTCCTCACCAGGGACATCCTAGAGGCTGCCACCTGGAAATCTGTTCACACTTTCACCAAGCATTGCCACCTGCCTATCTTGTCCAAATCCAGGGCAGGCTTTGCCACTGCAGTCTTGCAGAGCATCCTATCCAGCCCCCAGTCTCCTTGACTGCCTCCACCCTTTTCCTCAGCTTTGGGAATCAACCCAAATGTGATGACTGCAACAGTGAAACACAAAGAACATAGTACAGTTGTGTGCACTTACCATAAATATAGATGTTCGAGTGTATTCACTGTTGGAATCCTGTTTTCCCTCCCTCCATCCCACTCTTCTTTCTCTCTCTCCTTACAAGGGACATTTTGGTATTTACTTTCTACTGGTGAGTTTCTTCCACCAGAACCTGGCTCCCACTTGGGGGCTCCTGACAGGGCAAGAAAAACTGATGTAATGGCATCGGCTGCCTTACTTTATACTACTGATGACCTGACATCAGTCCTGAAGCAACATCAACTGACGCAGAAATACTAAGCCTCTGGTATTCGGGCCGGCCGAGGGCTACCCTGGCAGGGATAACCTAAATGTGATCACTGCAACAGTGAATACACTCTAACATCTACATGTATGGTAAGTGTACACAACTGTACTTTCTTTCTTGCCTCCCTCCTGCAGTTTCCTGTATTGCTTTCCTTTTGCTTTTCCCCCTGCTTGCTCCCCATTTCACCACTTTCCCACCTACTGTATTTTAACACCTATCATCTCGTCAAAAAATAGAATCACACACAACAAACAGAAGTACCAGAAAAAGCAATGGATTCTTTCACTTTTTGGCCTCTATGTTTGCATGGAGTTTGACATTGCGCACCAATGCCAACCGACAGCTCTACAATGCTACGGTTATTCCCTCACAATGCCGCTTAACCCCCACTACTCTTTAGTCAACACACTCAGTAACACATGCTGTGTACTATAAAGAATAATGTCACTGCATTATCACTGTTTATTTAAAAGTATTGGATACACTTGGATTCCAATATCCAGTATCATCTGGGCTAATAAAAGAAATGTGTCAGTGTATTTACACTTGTTGCCACAGAGTCAGCTAAGCAGCAGGTGTGTTTCATGCACTTAGTACTAACTCTCAGAATTTTAGCAATGAAGCTTGTGTTTGCACACTGCTTAACTACACATATTGGAAATGTGCATCTCCCATCCGCAAGCACTTTGCCAACTGTCTCACCAACCCGCTGCTCGCTACTACACTATGCAAAGACACTATTTGCATGTATTAGTGCTATTTACTGTTTGTTTACTCTTCATTCCATTCCATGAAACTGCATGTGGAAATATAACAAACTGAAGGCCATATATAACAATGTCATACATATTTACAATGCAGCCATGTGTTGCCTCCCCCCATGCACTGTAACCCTGGTTTCTCAGTACTTTTTCACAAATATATCAACTACACTACATAAATTAATAGTGAATGTGTGATATGCAATGCACATCAGTATGGTAATATGCAGGACTAGAAATATTTTCACAGCTGAATATGCCTATACATCCATCAACTGACTCTAGAAACTATCGATTCATAAACCTAACCAGCCTTATTTGCAAGGCTATGGAAAGAATCATCATGGACCTTATTGATAGGGACATAGGTGATCTTCAAAACTCTTGACCTGACCCAGTTTGGTTTTGCTTATTAAACCTAGTGGACGTCTCTGAGAATGTCCACAAAAGCCCTGGATGAGGGAAAACAGGACATACCACCTATGTTGATTTAGCCAAGGCCTTTGACACAATCCCCCCATTCAGGTATAGAGAAACTCTCCCTATTTGGGGATAACCCATATATTACTAGATGGGTAGCCAACTGGCTCACCAACATAGTGCACACTGTCAAAGTTGGGGAGTCCACCTCCACCAGTAGACCAGTTACCAGTGGAGTAACAGAATGATATGTACTGTGCCCTCTACTGTTTGGAAACTATTTATCTGAAGTCCAGGTGAGGGTAGATGGCCTGTGGCTTACCAAGTTTGCAGATTACTGTCAATTGGATGCAGTCCTATTGAGTCCCCCCAGTGTTGTTAACATATTATGGAAAGGGCTAACACAGACAAATTATTGGTGCCAAAATCACGGACTGAAACTTAACACAAAAAAAATGCATCATTGTCCCCTTTGGCAAATAAGTAACCCTGCTAATTATGATATGCATAGCACCACTCTAAGCTCAAACTCAGTGGTATGAGACTTGGGGACACAGGTTGATAGCAATCTAAACTTCGATCGCAATATGTCCATAGTGGTAACAATATAAGAAAAGCATTCTACATTGGGCACCTCATAAATAAGGGTATCGCATCCAAGACCAGGGAGGTCATAGCTCTGCTGTAATTGACCGTTGTCAGACCATTAATTGAATGCAGTTCTCTCTTCTGTATGTACCTCACCAGACACCTGCAGCAACTAGAGAATCCACAGAGGTTTCTGACTAGGAGAATCTAGGGCCTCCAAAACATGACATACATGATGTGATGGACCCCTACTCCTGGCCAGCAATCAAGGAGACTTAATCCTCACCACTGCCTCCGCTGATCGACGGTCCCTAAGAGGAAAGATGGATTCACACAGTATTTTCTGATGCAGCTCCCTGAACCAAGCATAGTTTCCCTTAAGAGCACACAGGTATCATGCTCCAGACTTGGGGCCAGACTCCGTTTCTCTCTTCAGGTCCACACAAACTAAAAAACTGACCACTTTGGAGTCTGTGTCCCAGTTCTTAGTAGCTGATACACACACTTGGATATTTGAATTTCACACATCATACGCACCTTGGAAAAGCCAGCACAGTTTACTAGCTGTGCCCTTTTCTGCCCATACTCTGAGATAATCACGCTGCCACCAGTCACCTACCCTAAGGCTTTTACAAAGAGTAATAATTATACTGTGCAACATTAATACTAATACAAATGGTAGGGTGTGAACAAAGCAGCAAGGCTTTCAGGAGAGGCCAAAGTTTCATTAAAATGAGCATAAATACTCAAGATGTTAAAAGTATTCTTTAAAGGACCAGCCAGATGTAAAGTATTGAAATATTTAATGATAAATAAAGGAGAAAACAAGAGAATACTGAATGCAGTAAACTGAGTTTCCACAACAGAGATATAAAAATAATACAGCTGGATAGTTTTTCTCAGATGCAGAAAACAATACTAAACTATTCTCAGTAAATGTCCTTGAATGAGTAAAAAAGTACTGTTCCCCGACTACTTTCTAAAACAAGGCAAGTTGATGCATGCTGCGTGTCTTACCACAGCAATGGCCAGATGATGTCTTTCACTGTTTCTGTGGATGTGTGAGAGAGATCCTGTCAGAAATCTTTCTTGTCAGGTTCCAAAGTGCTGTTGCGAGGTTTCCAAAGAAACCAGATGCTGGTTAGAGGGTGACATCATCTCTGGTCACCTGACTCTGAGAATGCACACACACACACACACACACACACACACACACACACACACACACACACACACACACACACACACACACACACACACACACACAGCTTTGCTAAGATCTGTGGCAGCATCTGAAAGATATAACACAATTTCAACTTTCCATGCCTCCAGGGTTCTCTGATAAACATACAAATTTGATTTAGTTGCAGCAATACAACCTAATATGCATGCTTACATTTTTTTCTGTGTAGCAGGACCTTCTGTTTATGCATTTTAACACAAGTAACTTTGCAAATATATATTTTTTTAACTTAAATATCTGTACAAATCAGTATGATAGTCAAATAACATAAATTTCTTTACAAAACTACAACTAGCTGTGCTGGTATATGTACATTTACTACCCTGTACTCCCTGGCACAGATGGCACTACCATATAACATCACACATGGAAAGACTGAAAGCCCTGTCACTGTACTCATTATCATGCAGGCTGCTAACAGACGACCTGTGCCTGGCCTACAGAGTAGTCTCGGACCCTGCCGTAATGAAAATACTGGACATCCAGAAATGAAATAGGACAAGAATAACTTACTCCAGGGATCTCAACCTATCCTGTGACATAAACAGAACGTGCTGGAGAAACAGCTGTATCTCCCAGTGATTGCCGCTCCTCTGGAATAGTCTCCCACTGTATGTGAAACAGAGCTCCTTAATGACCCTCTTCAAGCGTAACCTTGACAACTGGATGGGCGATTATAAATTCACCCCAAGGTGGCACCTATTTCCCTCATGAAGAGCGGCAGTTGGTGCTGATCACAAATTTGCTCTGCTAACAACAACCATGTAACTATGCTCAGTAACAGTGCTTGGGTTTTTACATGGCTAGGGCTGCCCTAAGCCATTAGCCTAGTAAACTCTTTTGAACCTGTGGAGGCCTCCCAACATCATCTCTCTTACATCCAGTGCTGATGTCATCCAGTGTAAGCTGTCTTGCAGCCTTGTAAAAGTCAGTCTTGTGTCATGGCACTTGTGTAAAGTACTGAGCTCAGTAGTCTTTATGTTTAGAGAGGTAGGGGGTTCTCTTCTCACTGCAGTCAACTGTGTGTGTGTGTATGTGTGTGTGTGTGTGTGTGTGTGTGTGTGTGTGTGTAGCCCGAAGACCATAAGTGTGTTTCCTATAGTTACCACTCCAATCCCATGAATTGGCAGTATTTTGACACTTGCACATGCCTACACATCCATTTTTGCAGGCCTTCCAACATCTTTTGCGTGACATCCAGTGTTGATGTTATCCACTGTAAGTTGTCCTGCAGTCTTGTAAAAGTCAGACCTGTGCCATGGCACTTGCGTAACGTACTGAGCTGTGTAGTCTGTGTACTTAGATAGGTAGGGGTTCTGTTCTCACTGCAGTCAACTGGGGTGTGTGTGTGTGTTTATGCACTTGCTTAATGATACAAGGAGCATTTTACACCAGCATGTAGGACACCACTATTGCCATCTTCCTCTCACCAGACTCTGCTGATGTTATTAGCTATAGCTGATTTGTGGATATGCAGTATTTCCACCAGGGCTGGGTCAGAGACTGGCCTGGAAGCGAGGAACAAGTCACCTCATCCTGTACGATACAGATTACAGTGACAGAGCTTTCAATCTGTCCACATGCTTCATGGCATGGTTTGTTAGTCCTGTGTTTTCTTGGTGAGAATCCCCTTTGGTCTGTCCAACTGCTGCAGGTGTCTGGTGAGGTACATGCAAAAGAGAGCATTATACTCTGTTAGTGCTCTAATGAGGTTCAAGTACAGTGCTGTAGTATAATCCTCGGGTCAGAATATGATGGTGTGACTTATGATGTGCACAACATAGACTTTCAATATCAGTGTGAACACTTGGAGGTTGACTTTCAGATTGCTATCTATGTATGTTCCCAGTGCTTGCATGACTGAGTTTGTGTAGTGGGACTGTTGTCAGTGCTGTAATTAGCAGAGAATTCCACTTTGCAGAAGGAGAACATAAAGACACATTTTTGCATTTATTTGTAGACCGTGTGGCTTTGTCATCATTCATCTGTCTGTGTTAGTTCCTCTTGAAGTATGTTATCATCATAAGTGGACTCGATGATTGCACCCAGTATGCAAAAAACAGCAAACACAGTAAGCCAAAGGCTGTATACTTTAGCCTGAACTGTCAAGAAATAGATTCCAAACAGTAAATGGGTAAGTACAGATACTTGGGATACGCCAATGGTGTGAGCTGTACTGGTACAGGTTGATTCACTAACTTTCACAGTATGTGTTCTGTCAATGAGCCAGTTGGTTAACTATCTAGTGACATCAGAGTTAATCCCAGCTCTCAGAGTTTCTCAGTGATACCTGCATGGGGGATTGTGTCCAAACCCTAGGCCAGGTCAGGATAGGCAGTTTGCATGGTCTTACCTTCATCCAGGTATATCACATTGAATCAATGGGCTGTGACAACATCACAGATTACCTATCACTTGACTCTGCACATACACCTTCCTGACATGGTTGAGTACACACTTTAACACACCCTCCACACAGACTATGTTCCTATAGAAGGGTGCATCTGATTAGGGCGGACCAGCACCCAATGCCTGCATGCATAGACATATCCTGACTGTACTGATCTGTGAGGTCGACCAACATGTCATCATAAACCTTTTCAAAATGGACACTAGTAATATCCCGGCTGTGTGCAACATATCTGTGTGAGTGGTTAATGCTACATCCTGTCTGTTACATGTGTTAGATGTCCTCAAAGAGGTCTTCAGGGGCATACATGATGATAACACTGTCATCCTTTTGAACTTGACAAGCCCAAGGCATTTGATGCAAATCTGGACTAAGATATTCACTCAGCACTGTCAGATGTGACCATAAACACCTATATCTCCAAGTGACGACACCACTGTATCACATATGTGGCATCTAAATATGTTGACATGTGTGAAGTGACTTGTATCTTGGGTCCAGTGATCAGGTCCGTATATCAGGACTGTCTGCTAGGCCCTTTCATGTCAGTTATTTAAATCAGAGACATCTCAAATGACATACACATCCTGTGTCCAAACAGCTGTTTGAAGGTCTACAAATTGTGGGTAATCATTGACTCCAAGTGTGATATTGGTATAATACAGGCAATATCAACATACACTATATGAACACCTGCAGTGACACACAAACATGGGGGGAATTTGTTACGTCTGGAAAACACACAACTCAAGTGTAATGTAGACATCATAGCCTATAATCAAAGCACTAGGTATGTGACCTGTGTCCTGGGCTAGATGGTGTGTGGATCGTCCACCAGCATGTGGCCACAGCGCTCAGTACTTCCTTGTATGTAACACAACCACTGAGTGTATGAAGGCCATCCACATCACAGGCCATAATACTTCCATAATTCACACCCTTCCTCACACCCAATAACTGAATACAGTGCACCCTTCTTCATGTACCTCCCTATACATCTTCCCGTGATGTGTAACTAAAGTATACTACCTTTACCCAGTGACCTGTCACACATCTTATTGGCCATACCTAGGGGTTGTGGCATAAATATTACTGTCTAATGGTGCAGAACCCCAAAGAAGTTGTTACAACAGATGCATGTGTGATACACAGTACATATATAACTGTCTGAGGATTGTGCCATATATATATATATATATATATATATATATATATATATATATATATATATATATATTTATATGCCATCCACACCAGTCAGCTAGCCTGTATTGATCATAATGTTGAATATAGGTATAGCAGTAACGCTTCTAACACCTCAGGCAGATGATGGTGTCAAGACAGTGTGCATGATTACCCTTATAGAGTGCAGACCTGTCATAATAGTTGTACTAGTGTGTTTGTGAAAGACCATATTTGATCATTCTAAATCACCTTATGTTAGAGACATGGGATTACTGATGGCATTATTCTGATATTACCCGTGATCATGCATGCTTCTTTTACTGTTGTCCATGAGCCTTTTTACGTATGTCCCACGTGATGGAGACCTCTGCAGAAATTGCACTCATATTTAGGCAAATCAGTTTGCTCAGCTTCACAATATTTAGCCTACTCCAGCTGTATATAACATAACTGATGGATGCCGTCTGCATTGTTCATGTAAGGATACTTATCTCACGTAGACTTCTTCCCCATTGTTATGTCACCTTGTATGACAGTCGCATAACAGACATTTTTACTATGCAGTCTGTGCTGTACCTTACTGATATGTGATTGGTGGTGCTGCTACAACAGTCTTCCATTGGCATGCCCTTATCTGCTGTACGTTAGATTGTTTCACTTGTCCTGTTTCCCTGTGTTCATTCTTACAATTCATCTGTGTCCCCCTACTCAGTACACACACTTCCCGAATGTTTATTTTACATGGCAGTCCATGTACCCTTACAGATCATTTACACAATTTCAGTACAGAAAGCCAGGAATGGGATTTCACAATACTGTGCACTGTATACACTGTCCTGTACTGTGTTTGAACCATATACATAGTGATACCTCTCAACTGTCCAGATTTTTGCAGTGCGTCTAGATTTTTGGCTTGTCTTTTGGTCTGTTCCTTATAAAATTTGTGGTTTTCTGCCACATCACTGGGATGATTGCAGGACTGAAGACACTAAATAATTACATACATTTGAGTTTCAAACTTCAAATCTTTCAGAAAATGTTTCTTAGCATAAACCTTGTTATTCTAGTACTTTTCTAAGTTTAATAGAGCAAATATGTATAATTTGTCCCTATTTCTGGGCCATTGTCCCCCATTATGTTGGGCTTTGTCTAGATTTATTGCAATAAGGTTGATAGCTATGAAAGCTATATGTTAAGCCCTGGTGATCATTGTGGCATTCCTCGTGAACCTGCTAACCTACTGTGCTCTGATGTGAACAGGTTTGCTATCCATGTTGCTTTACATGGTTTTCCAGTCGATAAGACTGTTGCCAGTCACAAAACCATGCTTGTTTGTGTTTAAACGCGGTGAGCGGCATAAATATGTAATTAGTGTTGCTGCTTACAGTGCATCACCTCACACACATTTAAACTCTGTGTAGGATACTCTGGAAACCTACACGGAGTTTACTGAATCCCAGGGATTGTCTGTTTTTTTTTCCCTGTTCTATCTCTTTTGGGCCCTCTCTCTCAGTTAGTAGTATTACTTTCCTTTTCGTTTGGTCCTGATATTCTGCTGTGTTCACCCTGAAATAATTTATTTATCAACTGTACATGCTCATTTCTGTCCACATGCCTCTCCTGTGAAAAAAAAATGTTATGCTTTTTATCTGTATCTGCAGTGCTATTTATATTGCATGTTAATATTGATAAAAAAATTACTCCCACATGTAATACATTATAGTTTTGAATAAGTTTCCATCTTGCAACTTACATGCACACACTAAAAAGTGGCAGGCTGATTTTGTATGTACTTGTCGTTTCTTAACTCCGATATAACCAGTGTCACATTGTCTCAGAATTTTCTGTTCAGTTTTAAGAAACAGCAAACTAAATATATTTTCAAAACATCCCCTTTTAACTTGCAGCAGGCATGCACTCCTAAAGTTAGGATGGCAGTCTATTCCTCCAAATAGGAGCAATTGTCCCAAATTGATGCCGGTACACACTGACCGACTGGCATTACCTGTTCTCATGTTGGGTTCATCATGCTAATACACACATTAGAGTACGTGTTCCCACTTATGGAGTTTGCTAACTGGTTTTATCTTTTCTCTAGTCCCCTCCCATTTATGAAAAACAAAGTTGCATTATTTCAGTAAACATAAACCTTTAGTTTAGAAAAAGTGCACTCAGTACCTTTAAGTATGTTAACTTAATTGTACAGTGTTGAGGCAAGTGCTTATATACTGTTTACTTCCAACAGTTTTAACATAATTCATTTCTTTCTTGACTTTTTTCACTGAAGTACTTGTCATTACACATTTAAGTTAATTACTTTGTAGTGTGTAGATTTCTTTTAGTGTACACTGTTCAGAAAATCTCATAATTAACTGCCTGTGCCTGTAGGCTGCATGGTTTCAGTAACAAACAAGTGTTAACTGGGGAAAAATGCAGCTAATTTGCAAATGCGTGATTGTCATGTCTCTTGTTTTTCAAGTCTTTCTGCTTCAGGAACAGGCAGTTCTTTTTTGTTTTTAAGCTAGGGACATTAATGTAGACATGCCTCTTTATTAATGCAGGGGAGTTTACTATGTTTTAATTATATAGATAATATGACTAATGCAGATTTACTATTCCTCCCGCAACAGCCCATGATCACAACATTACATTAATTTGCTTTTGTCCAGCCTTTCTCATATTTTTTACTGTATATTGACTGGGTATATTGCAAGTAAGAAAAAATGCTTTCTTTCTTCAATCTCACTGCATATACTGATAACACTGTCCCCCACTTCACATTTAAAATACTTTTGTATGCTATACAGAACTGCTTTATAAAATAATATGCAATTTTAATCAAGAAACACATGCAGATATTAGTAAGAACAGTGACTGTTTTACCTAAAAGTAAGTTTTCAGTCCATTCATTGTTATCCTAAACATTACTGACAGTTTATGCTTTAAAGTTATGGTTTAACACAGTCAGACAATTCTCTGTCTTTCATCCACCACTTGTTGCAGAGCCGCAATTCACTTGTATGAGGTATGTCTATTGAGATTGATGCTTTATAGTTCTCCTACTTATTCACTAATGCCATTTTGTTGCTGGTCTTCCTGATCATCTCAGTCTCCTAACTCCAGTCTGTGGTTTGTCCCCACAGTACGTATGATTTGTCTAGCCAGTTCCTAGACTTTTTTATTGTTTGTTACTGTTGTTCAAGCATTTTCCTTTAAAATAATGGAAACTGTTTTATTGGCAACATCTGACTGTTTTTCTACTGTCAGAAGATTGAGAAAGGAGTCTCTTGGGCCAATAGTTTGTCTGCCAAACTGTATTTCCTCTATAGTGTGTTCTTCACCCAAAAATGTTTGATCTGACAGGAAAATATTCTGAAGATAGCTGGATATAGCATCTTACACTTGCCTGTTGTCATCCCCGAATGACTTGGATACACTTGCTTCTCTTCTCCCTACTGTACAGGGAATTTGCCTTTTCCACAAGTACTCTAGAGTCCTCATTTTTAATACTTGCCTTTCTACCACAGTTTTGTTGGGACCTGTTGTTATTGAACAAAACTCTTATTGCTTATTTGTACTTTCATAAAATTAATACAGTTTGTTCCTTCTGCTTTTTTCTGGTATAGCAAAAAAATCTGAAATTTTCTGTTGGTGCTGTGTCTTCTAACTCTACTACTATTTGAAACCACTCTTCTTGAGAACTGTCCGGTTCAGACAGTCCTGCCTTCATTTGAATATTTAATTTCTTCATTTTTATCAGCTCATCTGAATAGCTACTTTAGTATGCTTGTATTATTCCCCAACCTTTGTCATTTGATTTTATACATTCTTTCAGTGTTTCACTTACTTTATTCACCTCTGAGTGCATTTATTTTTTCTGTCAGTTATGGGATGCTATCTCTTGTACTAAAACTTGAGTTTTTTCTATATATTTTTGTCTCCTAGCTTGCTGACCATAAAGCATATCCATTGGCACACTAACCCTAGTTCCCTCTTGGTGGGGCCTTACTGTCTCCATATCTGCCTGTGGGAGTGAGTCTTGTGCAGGGAACCACTGTCAGCTGCTGAGACATCAGATGTGGGTTCACCTCTCATTGGCACCCCAGTCATGCGAATACACACACACACATATATATATATATATATATATATATATATATATATATATATATTTTTTTTTTTTTTGTATATCCTATGTATATCGTAACCCACCCTTTGGTGGTGACATGCTCACCCATGTCACTGCAGAGTGCCTCCACTCCAACCATGTCTTCACATGCATGTTCCTGCAGGTGTGAAAACAAGAGCTATCACCACCAGCTTGGGCAGCCACAGAACGCACCCTTTCAGGTAAACTACCTCTTCTTTTAAGTGCTATGTGTGACCTTCACCACAGTAGCAAGAAAAGCCAGCAGAGACCTGCTACTCATCCTGTCCTGTCTTCTCATCAGTTACCTGAGCTACTAATCAAACATGGGCCATAATTTAAGGTTTATTGTTATACACCACTGGTAAGCTTTACTAAAGATGAAAGTCGAGCTGCCTTTTGCTGAACAGCTGCACTTTTTCCCCCCAATTGATTTTCACTTAGTTTTTCAAAAATTATTTTTTGTTGGTATCAAGTCAGAGTAGTTATTTGTCAGTGACCTAAGGTTACCCAACTATATAACTTTTACTGGCTTTTTAACAGCTTCTCAGTTGTCACACTAAGAGTTCTAATCAACAAGTAAAGCAGACATTTTGGAAGTCCATTCTCATAGAGGTCTTGATGTTGTCAGTTTCAACAAGAACATTGGCTACTTTTGTGTCTTTGTCTGAGGTATGCATGGGATGCCCTTTTTTTCTTTCAGACAGGGCACTAATCATTCAAGAAAAAGTATTGCCTTTTGGTCTGCTCTCTGTGGGAGTCTTGAGGAAGGTAGGGGGTAGCCATTGTAGTTGAGATTCTCCAGGAGAACCTCTGTGCACTGTCTTATCTGGACCACTTGCTGCTGGTAGTTCATCCAACAACTCCCTGATTGCATCCCCAGCTTGGTTGTTTCCATTGTTGCTGATTAATGGGGTGTGCATTATCGTGGAGACTTTCTCTGTGATCCCAACTTGAAAGCAAGTTCTAGTAAATAACTATAAAATAAATATAATTTATAGGACAGTCTTTAGTGCCCGTCATACCTGTTCACAGAGAGGGTCCTTACTTGTACCTTTTACATATGTAAGGATGCACTTATTGCATTTGACTCTGAGAAATCATTTGCTTCAGAGTCACTACTCATAGATTTTTCTGCTGTCATTCCTGTATTTCTAGGCTATGTGGCAGTGGCAAGGACAGTCCTCCTCAACCTCATTGTGGTACATTTTAGAAGAGCCTGCTCCAAGTTTTGATAATGGATGGTTTGCTTTAGAAAGAAGACCTGCCTCACTTACTCCACAATTAGTGGAAGTGGACCTTTCAAGGCAGTAGTCTCCACATAACCCAGCTGGTGTCCAACAGCCTGTCAATCATGTGATATGTAAATAAGCACGATGGTATTCACTGATACCTTTTTGTGTCAGACAGTGTGTTTGAGATTTGGTCAGAGGGTAAGGCATCCTCTTTACAGCAGTTTTCATACTGAAAGAGTTGAATGTTTTGGTAAAGTCCCCAAACCATGCCTTTTCATCCTGTCAGGTAGCTGATGATATAATAGTGTTGTACAGTTGGTCTTCCTAGAGTGGGCTTTTCAGGGATCAACCTGTTTACCCCACAGATGATTGCAGCCTGGTTCTTGGTTCTGCAGGGCAAAGGACTGTTGAATCTGAATGCATTCTCCATCTCGAGGCAAGAGAAAATACTGTATGCTTTGTATTGTTCTGTCTGAGTTTGTGCTTTATCACAAAATTAAGAGAAGACTAAAGCTTTATCCTCATTGCCTATTAATGTTTCCCTTTTTGACCTAGGGAGATGCGTTTCCATACTCTTGAGTCCTTGGTGTATAGGTAGCTATCCGGGTTCAAGCTAAGGATGGAACCATACTGATGTAATGTTAGCAGGTGCCACCTCAGGACATATCCACTTTGTTCCCGCTCTACTTTTCTCTTGAACAGTAGAGGGTGAGTCAAATTACTAAGCATACTCTGGTTATCACACTTGTTTTGTTTGTGCAGAAGCTTTTCTGTGTTAGCATGGAGAAGTATCCTGCACCTTCTCAGTTTTTAGCCTTCTGTTTTTTTTCTGACCTTTCTCAGATGCATGTATCTGGCTGGTCTCTTGCTTTTTTTTTTTTTTTTTTTGTTTTGTTTTGTTTTGTTTTGTTTTCAGGGTGCATATGTGTGGCATTTTATGATAGTTCTGACCATTTTGGGGAAAATATTATAATTAAAAAAAACACTTAAAAGATTCCCATTTTCCCAGAAAACCTACTCAACGAAATGCAGGGCCATCAAATCATGTAAACATTGTTAGGGGCAGGGGTGCATGGATCAAAGCAGCTTATGCCAGCTCACACATCTAGATGGGAGGGAGCTGGTGGTTATGGTCTGCTGATTGTTATGAAAATGCAATCTTGCATGTTCACACCTACTATAGGACTGGGGGACATTTGCTTGGTGACCCCAAGCTAGTTGTGGTGGTGGTAGCTCTCATGGGTTATTTGTGGGTCCTGCACACATTGGAATTGAGAGCATAGGACAGATGAAGGAAGACTGACTGTTGTGCATCAGGCCACATTTGTAAAATACTGCTATTAAAGGTTACTTATGCAGAGGGCTGGTGGCTTTGCACTACTTGTTTTTAAAATGTCTCCATTATGGATGCTTGTGCTGCAGTTTCTTGGTCATGAGTTCACATCTATCCCTAGCATTATTGCTTTAACTGTGACTCTGAGAGTTGTCTTCCCAGCATCCTGTGCATTGAGAGAGAATTTCCCCAGTATTAGATGAAGCAAGTATGTGCTTACCATATCAGTTCATTTCTTAGGGTGTTGTCATAATTGCTTACATGATATACACCCCTATGTGGTGACCTTTACCTGAATATGACCCCTTCAAGGACTGGCAAGTAAAAATGTGTATATACTTTATTGTTATGTTTGGTGTTTCCTCCCTTACAGACTTTTGTTGACTCGGTGGATGACAATGAAATGACAAGTGCAAGAGCTAGGTAGTGGCACTGTGTTCTGACAGGAAAGCTCATTTTCCACCATGTGTAGGCACTCCAGTGGAAAAATAGCTGAGATGAGGACTGATGGGGAGGGACTTCTCAGCAGTCAACCCAACAAGTACAACTGTACACTTGCTTAACTGGTATGGTGAGAACATACCTCTTTTGTAGGCCACTTAAAGTAACTCCCTTTGAAATAGTCAACTATTGCTCTGCCCTTTACTTTTCTCTTTGGACAAGTATCTTGTGATGGAAAACGTGTTGTTTATCCTTTGTAACATTTCTTGCTTTGAAGGGTAATAAAGCTGTTCTACTGTTTTATTTGCAGAAATGTCAGCATGAATTAACCTGAGTGTAGTAAGACGTAGGACTCTCATTTGGTACCATGGTTTAGATTGATCAGACTTCACAGTTTTCTACTTACTGTCCTTTTGTCCAAAGGTACCATTGAACAGGTGTTCTTTGTATAATATTTTGGTTGAGTGCTGCTGCTTATATATGTAGCCTGCATAGCTATTCTTTGACATACTTTACTATCTTACTAACCTTTGATACTTGACTGTCATTTTGACTATTTTACTAATCTTTGATACTTGACTGTCATTTTTTTCCTGAGCTGGTCACTTTTTCTTGAATCTGGATCACAAAGGGTCATGTTTGTTTTTAAGCAGAAGTTTATGCAGCTTTTAAGTTGGTAACTAGAAAGCACTTAGTTCCTGTTATCAAATTTGTTGGCCACTTCCCAAACCTCTTTCAAGGTTGATTTTTTCTGTAGGACAGTTTTTAATTGTCCTAATCAGAATACTGAAAGGAAAAAAATCCTCAGTTGTCAACTTGGCTGTTTGCTTTTTTCAGCTGGACCAGAGTCATGGAATGAACACTGAACTACAGGAGCAGTTTCTTAGTCGCAACCAAGAGATGACAGGTTTGGTTATCCAACATCAAGATTTACTGGAGCATCTCAGCAAAGAAAGTGAGGCAAAGAGCCACTTGGCTTTGGAGCTGCATAAAGCTGAAGGTAAGGGAATACTTAGACTGTTGCTAATAAGATGAATGCAGTGCTTCTACATTTAGGCTAACTGTATGTATTAGACATGTTGTAGTATACATCTCAAGGGAGCAGTTGGGCAGCCCTTCAAGGGCAACTTAGTTGCTTGTTGGAGAACAGCCTGCAATATCCCTGATTCTGTGCCCCTCTTTCTACATCTGTTTATGTTGAGATGGCCACCTGTGCAGTGACTGCCCCTATATGAAGTGGAGTCAAAGGGGTGACTTTTGGACTTCCAAAACCTTAACATTTTGACCATTTTTGGTTCCTATTGCTTTGTTTAGGTGCTGTACATTATTAAAATCTTGCTAGATGCTGTGTTCTTTAACAGTCTTAAGTAATGCTGTTACCCTCTTTTTGTAGTATGACACAAATGATGCTGTATGTTGAGCTTAGAGTGTATAATGGTATTGTTTAATGGTATTTGTTTTTCTTTGGCTGTTTTGAAGCTGCTTCATACACAGTTATGTACTCTGTGTACGCATGTATGTGTATATATGTACATCAACATGCACACACATCTATAAAACAGAATTAGTTAAAATAGTCAAAACTTCCTAATGTCAACTTTTGTTTTGTTGATATGCTTTGGTTTACAAAACAGATGTTCGACAGGTACGTATGATGGACAAATTCCTTGGTTTTGGTTAATATGTCCTTTCCCTGGGGGTTATGTGATCTTGGAGTTGGAATAAATAATTAGCAGGGGGTGTAGTAGAGCAGGGGTGCTTTTCCCCCTGCAAAAAAATTAGTTTTATCCTTATGCTGTGAGGTTAGTTCTCTGAGTTTGTGCAGTGACATGAAAACACGAAAAACAGATGACTACGTAAAAGTCCACTGCGAATACACCAATGAGTGCCCAAAACGAGGATTCAGAACATAAATCCAAACGTAATTCCAAGCAACCACCGACAACTATGCGAGTGCAAAGTACACTGAGTTTATTCCATACCTGGCACGAACAGCACGAGAATGCGAGAATGCAGATAAAACAAATCAAAGTTTTATTCCATAACTGGCACGAACAACACGAAAATACGAAAATACAGATAATGATGTCCAAATTACAAAAGTAATAGGTACAAAACCCAATTTTATTTTTAAGATGGGTAGTAATATAAAAAATATGGTGGAATACAAGAAAGACAGAAAGATTGACAAATATAAAGGGATAAATACAAGTTTAAAATGTGGGTCATGTAGACAATGTAAATATATGTCAGACAAACTTATTATTAAGTTAAACAATGAATTAAAAAGTTGTGTATATAGCAAATCAGGTAACTGTAATAGTAAATTGGTCATTTATTTAAGTATATGCCAAAAATGTTCTAGTTTTTATGTAGGTAAGACCGAGAGGAATTTAAGAAAAATAATTTATGACCATACCTACAATATTAAAACTAAAGACATGAACAATGCTCTATATAAACACATTTTTAATGAAGGAGAAGATCACAACTTCAAATTCATTATTTTAGAAGTATTAAAACCTAGCCCTTTGGGAGGAGATATTAAAAGTTTGTTAAGCTACAAAGAAGTATGGTGGTAAATTTATTTGGATGCCACCACTCCCCCAGGTTTGAATGACCACATATCAATTAAAATTAAATTTCAAGTTCTGTTAAATCATAACATTATATTTATTTTAAGTCACGGTCCCCAGATTATACAGACATAGACTATAATGAGATCACATTGATTTTAAACGAACATAATATTTCTTTTTAAACAATGATGTATTTATGGACAATGTGTTTTTTAAAAGAACTATTATATATAAAAAATTTTTTAGAAAAGAATATTGTTGATATATGCATGAAATAATAGATTTTTAACACTATTGTTGAATAGGATATTTTATACATTTAATAATATTAATTCTTTGAAATCAATAATTCATATATATTTATATTAATATTTAATATTTCTTTTATACATCTACATGTATGCACAGATTTTCTGTACATATGTAATATTATCAGATTTATGCCAAGTGTGTGTATTTCAGTCAGTTATAACATATTATATCTGGAAAAACATTACTTGTTTATTTATTGATTTACTAATATTTATATACAAAATGATAGTGGATTTATTTAGATATTTATTAGTACCCTAGGAATGCACAAGATTTAACTGTTAAATATGAACATCTATTTTTCTGTACTTTTTATGTAATTGCACAAGTAGCAACATATATTTGGTAGGGATAATTGTAGAGAATACGTATTTTTATTTTAATTAATTTAATTAATTTATTTGTATTTTAACAGTAATCCAAATGTAAATTATCGTACATGAGATTAGTACAAATATATATTTATACGTTTTATTTATATCATGCAGTTTGATACACTTGCATGTACACGTTTTAAGGAATACTGCTGCGATATATCTTTAAGATTTTAAAAGTACACTGGCGCCAAAAAAGGCATTTAAGCGTCTGTGAGTAGTTGGTTAGTGAGTTCTGATGAAACCCTGTGTTAATGGGTGAAAGCGCTTAACTCTGAATTGTTTTATCTGTATTTTCGTATTTTCGTGTTGTTCGTGCCAGTTATGGAATAAAACTTTGATTTGTTTTATCTGCATTATCGCATTCTCGTGCTGTTCGTGCCAGGTATGGAATAAACTCAGTGTACTTTGCACTCGCATAGCTGTTGGTGGTTGCTTGGAAATACGTTTGGATTTATGTTCTGAATCCTCGTTTTGGGCACTCATTGGTGTATTCGCAGTGGACTTTTGTGCAGTGACATGTCGAAGTTGTGTTGTTAACATTAACGTGTTGACTTTAGTCCCAATAACATTTCCTATTGATGAATTTAACTATATTTATTCATGCACACATGCATGCATTTATACATACAGAAAAAAAGATTCTCATACTGAAGTTCAGTAGTTTTATGGCTTTCATTGGTAAAATGTCTCCCACTCATAAGGAGGAACTTTAAATGCAGTCTGATTAAGCCCAGTTAAGATGAAAGTGCTGATCTATTTAATGTCTTTTATTTTCAATAAAGTATCAGTTTCTAAACAAGTTAAGTGCTTGATTAGTTTGAAGTCTCAGGTAAGCTTGCCTGTAGTTCGTGGTTCTTCATTATTTGAAGGAGTCTCAACCAGCAACTTTGTTCCTAATGAAGTACCACTTTTCCCAGTGTGGATGTGTGGGTCTAGTTCAAAACATTGAAATCTCATAACATTGAAACTATAACATTGAAAACTCAAAACAATGAAAACTTAGGACACTGAAAGAGTGCATCATAACATAGAAAAGTACAACGCACATGTAAATAACAGTCCCTCCACCTATAACACCACCAATCTAGCACAGTTTTTACTACATTTCTGCAGGGAGGCAAGCCCCCCTGCACCCCCCATGTTGGCCCCCCACCCACCGTAAATTAAATATACCAACTCCAAGATCGCATTGCAGAGAAAAAAAGTTAATTTCCTAACCTCACTGTATCGTGATCACCATACAGATTGTAAACGTCTAAATCCCTTGCATGTATAGCCAAAAACACGTACAGATTGGCAAAATAAACACTTTTTGCCCAGCTCACTTCTCAGAACACTAACTTAACCTCCATGAAAGCAACACATCCATACGTTTATATTCTGTTTGGTGATCATGTTACAGTGGGGTTAGACATTTACTTTTTTCTACTGTAGTGCGATTTAGGAGTTGGTATATTTAATTAATGGGGGGGGGTGAGGTGGTGCAGAAATGTAGTAAAAAGTGTGTTTCTTACTTTGGTGGTATTATAGGTGGGGGAGCTGTTATTTACATGTGCATTGTAGTTTTCTATGTTATGATGCACTCTTTCAGTGTTCTGAGTTTTCATTGTTTTGGGTTTTCAGTGTTTTGAGTTTTCAATGTTATAAGATTTCAATGTTTTGAAGTAGACATTATATATATATATATATATATATATATATATATATATATGTGTGTGTGTGTGTGTATATGTATGTGTATCTCATAAGATCGAGTTCAAAATCTTGAATTTCAGTAACTTGAAATTGTGAATGGGAAGTGTAAAAAATTAGATCAAGGGTTTTACTTACCTTTTTGTAGGGGGGCTGGGTCCCCCTGTACTGTTCCTTCCTTAATGTGCAGGTTTCATGACCGCACTTAAGTGGAGGAATGGAAAATGTCCCAGTGTGCACTTATGCATATAGCGCTTACTGGTACATTTCCATCTCCTTTGTTGTAGTGCGATCTCAGAGTTGGTATATTTAAGTAGGGGGGTGCAGCCCCCCTGCAAAAACGTTAGAAAAAGTGTTTTTTTTCTTTCCTTTTGTGCCCCTTCACAATTTTGAGTATATGAATACTCGAGATTTTGGGTTCAGGCTTATGCATTTCTAGTATTCATATATTCGATCTTGTGAAGGGGAACCATATATATATATATATATAATGTGTGTGTGTATTATGTATGTTTATATGTGTGCGTGTATGTATATATGTATGTAGCTATATATATATATATATATATATATATATATATATATATATATATATATATATATATATATATATATATATATATATATGGAGAGACACTCATGTACATATGTTTTTGTTAGTTATGCATTTATCTAGTGTAGAAAATGTGACAAAAGCATTTATTAGGTTTACTGTGTGGGCAGTCTTGCCTCAACCATCAGCATTTATGTACAGTATCCATGCATTTTCAGTAGTTTTACACCTAAGGGTTATCATCACAGCTGCTGAAGTTCTTATAAACCCATCATGTTTATGCTACTCTCTAAAAATTAAAGTAAAAATTTACACAAATCATATGTGCAAATAGATACAGACACTCTCCAGAAACACCCTAGCCCACCTAAAACAGCTTTTTAACACAAAACACCTAAGCACAACATCCTTGAAAATAACAAACAGTGTTGTCCACTACAGTCACCCCCAGAATCTTAACTTTCTCTTACTGGAATTAAAAAAGTTAGGAGAATAAAAAGTTTAACAAAACTGTAGTTGTCAAGTTGGACGACATTAATAGCAAAACTTTGTTCTGATTCTGTTTATCTGAAAGTTAACATTTAATTTTTTACTTAACATAACTACAAAACTGCGGTGGTGGTGCTGCGGTAGCGTTGTCGCCTCATAGCAAGACGTTGTCCCGTTCGATTCTCAGCTAGAGCGTCTTCTGTGTGGAGGCGTACGTGAATAAGGCATGCCTTCGTTGAAGGTTGTGCGTCAGGGCTGGTAACCCGGTACGTAAAAATCCACTACCAATCATTAGCGGACTGGAGTTCCGCTGTGGCGACCCCTAACCGGGAAAAGCCAAAAGACACAAACAAACTTAACATAACTACAAAATTAACAAATCCTTACATAAACTTCAGAAAACTGCTAAATGCATCAACTTAATAAATTGACATTGTAGAAGAAGTTCATTAAAATTTACTTCAGAAAATGCAGACGAAAACTGTTATGATGTTCTTCGTGTTTCACTGTTGTAGTCATTACATTTGGGTTATCTGCCTGCATGTAGTCCTCAGCCGGCCTGAATGCCAGAGTCTTGGATTCCTGTGTCTGAAGCTGTCTCTTCTTCCATGACATCAGATTGTCAGGGGTATAAAACATGCAGCTGATGCCATTACATCAGTCTTTCTTGACGCATGGTGCCCGAAGCAGAAGCAGTTCGCAAGTGCCTGTTGGCCGACTCCTGAAATTTTCGTTTTTGAGTTTCAGAACCGAAGTCTTCGAAAAAAGCTAAGTACTCCATTGGGGATCATTTTTCTTGCTCTTAACCGATGTCAGTAAAAGTTAACAATTGTCTTACCTGTGGAAAGCAAATACCTCATAAAGATTTTCATTCGTACTGCATTCCTTGCATAGGCCCAGACCTCCACATCCCTTGCTGTCAGTTTTTTGCCTTGTTCAACCCCCGAACTATTCGTCGTCAGTCTATTTTTGCAGCAAATTATTTTGGTACTCAGTTTAAATATCCAGAAATGGCTTCAGTAAGCCATCTGACTACAGATATTCCGAAAAAATGTATAGATAAAGACAGACCGCATAATTCCAAAACTGCCGCCGATGCTTCCGTTAAACTAATTGCCAGTTCACCAGTACTCAGTGAGGCACCTTCGCAGACCCTGATACCCGCTACTTCAGATTCGCAAGCCTCTACTGAGACCCATTCGGAGTCTGGAATGCCGTGAGATACTTCTTCGACTATGGAACCTGCGGATGTCTCTACCTTGGATGGGTCCGGAGCCGCTGTGCAGGCACAGTCTTCTGAGGGTGTATTCAGACCGACAGATTTGCATTTTAAACCAATGCCATCTTCTTCATCCAGGCCTAAAACTCTACCTACGCCTAGAAAACTGATGTCCAAACTGCATGGTCAGGCCCACATGCCTAAAAAACAAATGCTTAGAATGGCTGAAGACCTTATTACTTTAATTAGGGGAAGTCAGCCTTCCCCCTCTAAGAGACCTAGAACTGATTTTCCTTCTGATTCTTCTGATCAGGATTCTGAAATCTCTGTTTCTTCTGATTACCATGATTTGCCCTTATCTACCCATGAGGATTCTGATGCAGAGGATTCCATTCCCTCTGCTTCCCTTCCAGAAGATTTTTCTTTTGGTAAAACCTTGCACAGTCTTAGGGAGCATTTCCGCTGGGAAAGCCAGGATTACTCTGACTCCAAAAAGAGGCTTAGGGAATTCTTACTTCTCCCTCAGCACAGGCCTTTAGCTATACCTCCTGTTATAGACATTGTAGATGATGCCTTCTTGGAATCTAGCCTGTCCCCAGACACTTTACCTCCAACTCCCAGAAAACCTGACAGGTATTACAGAGTACCTGACTCTCACAAGTTCCTCTTCAAGAATCCTACTGCAGATCCAGAGATCATTTCCCAAAGACGAAAGGGCATTAAGGCTACTGCTGCCAAAAATCCTGCTCCCTCTGATAGAGATTCTAGGTCCTTGGACAGATGGGGTAAGAAGGTATACATTTCTGCTACTTTGGCCATTAGGGCCTTAAATTGCCAGTTTCATATGTTAAAGTATCAGCAGCATGTTATGAGGCTACTTAAACAGAAAATTATGTTGATTCGTGACTGTGCTGAACATAAAGAATTACAGGATTTAATGCATTCTGTTGAACAAGTTGGTAAACATTCTTTGCAGTGTGGCTTTGACTCTTTAGAAGCATCTTGCAGGGCTGCTGTCACTGGGTCTGTACTTAAAAGGCATGCTTGGCTTAAAGAGCAAAACTTGCCAGATCACGTTAAAGCTAAATTACTGGATGCTCCCTTTAACCAAGACCACCTGTTTGGCAACAAAGCAGAAGAAGTCCTCAAAAAGATGGAGGAAAAAGCTAAAGCTATGCAAACTGTTAAAGATTTCCTGCAAGTACAGCCTCCCAAATGTAGTAGGCATTGGCCTGTAAAGAACTGGTCCTTTCCAGTCTCTACCAGACTTTCTCAGTCCAGACCAAGGAACAGCAGACCACCTAGGTTACATTCTCAGGCTACACACAGGCCCTAGGCAGTGGAGGCTCCCATTTCCAAAACGGGAAGTAGTAAACCCCCCCCCCCACCCCCCACCCCCAATGGAAAAATGTCACAATGACTTAACCTTAACCCTTCCAAGCCCAGCTCAACTGCCTGCTCCCTTAGGAGGAAAGCTTGCCCTGCATGCAAAAAATAGAGAACTCATTAACCAAGGACAAATGGGTTTTAAATATAGATACAGATTCCACTTCCACATCCTATCCAACCCCAAACGGTTGGCCAGACCTACCCCTAAATCAGTGGACAGAGGCTCAACAGCAGGTTCTCTCTCTTCCAGGACTATTCAACCTGTCCCAGCAGAAGAAAGGAGGCAAGGTTTTTATTCGAGACTTTTCCTGGTACCCAGAAAAGACAGCTCCTGGTGTCCTATCCTGCACCTCTCGATTCTAAACACCTTTTTGGTAATCCCAAAATTCAAAATGCTAACACTTCAACAGCTAATTCCTATGCTAGGCAGTGATGCCTGGTTGGCAACCTTAGACATAAAGGAAGCTTACCTGCACATTCCAGTAAGGGAATCTTGCAGGAAATACCTACGCTTCAGGGCAGGCTCCATGGACTTACAGTTCTCTGCACTTCCCTTTGGCTTATCTACAGCGCTCAGGGTATTCGCAAAGTGTCGCAAAGTGTCTAGCTCCAGCCATTGCATTTTGCAGGCAGAGAAATATTCAAATGTGAGTGTGTTCAATCTCGCCGTTTGTTCTTACAAATGGGTGTCGGAGCCGAACCTCGGCTCCGAGTCGGCCGCTTAGCAAAGCTCTGCATCTAGGAGAAGCTCGAGACCAACCTACCTCCCACAATTCCCTCCGCCTCTACCTCAGATCTAGTTTGCCGCTGCAACCGATCGCATCGATTTTGAGAGCTCTGACCAACTTTTGGGAAGATAAGCTAATTTCTTGTTATTTTTCTTGTGAAATCTTCTGATTTTTTTTGGGAACTTAACTTTAGTGTGTGTGTGTCTGGATCATCCTTGTTGGCTACACTAATATATATAAATTATATATATATATATATATATATATATAGTTTAGTTTCCTTAGGGCCTACCCCTACTAGTTACTAGATTTAGGATTGATACTTGCAATTATTATTGCTGTGTTTGTGGACTTGTATCTAACTTTCTTGACAAAAGTGTTCTTTGGTACTTGTACAGTTTTTCTCTACAGGATATGTCTGAAAAAGCCAAGTCTGGATTCAAGAGGTGTCAGTGTGGGCAAAAGATGTCTATCACTGATAACCATAGCTCCTGTGTCTACTGTCTTGGCCCTCTCCATCTACAAGAAGATCTGTCATTCTTTTAGTGGAAGGGTCATGACAGATAGACGCAGGAAGCTTATAGATAGGGGTCTTTTGCAGCCTGCCTTCCAAGAGGCACTTGACAAGTCGGACCAGGCTTCTAAGTCCTCGAAGGGGTCGAAGACATCGGAGCCCACGTCATCGGCTCCAAGTTCTTAGCTTAAAGTTCGTTCACCGGTTCCACGGGCTTCGGGGCCGAGTGTCGAGCTTCTTATTGTGACTGAGCCTCGAGTCTTGGAACCGGTGTCGGAGCTTCCACCTCCTGCTTTATTGAGGTCGGTACCGTCCTCGGTTCCTTCGACCTGTTCTTCCAGGCCCCTCTCCGACACCGAAGTAGATCGTGTGGTGCAGAAGTTAATGGAGAATACGGCCCTGTCCAAGCTCATTTCAGTCTCCTCCCAATTGGTGTCGAGACTCGAAGGCCTTACCTTATCTCCATCTGGTCCTCCTCCGAGGCCTACACAGCCTTCGGAGCCGGGAGATGTTTTTATCTGATGATAGTGGAACCCTTGGTGCCGGAACCGTCCCTTCCTCTGTCGGCACTGTTGACCTCGACTCTGTCAGAACCGTTAGCGGACTCGCGGAACCGACGATCTCTCCTTGGCTCAGGGACCGAGAGTTGAACCGATCTTTCGGTGCCGACTCTCCCCCTCGGTGCCACGGCACGGATCACTTCGGCTCCGTCCTCGGGGTCGATGCCCTTGGCCTCCCCGTCGGAGACACTTCCGCGTTCTTTGGAACCGGAGGAGTCCTCGACTTGGGGTCCGGGGGTCTTTGACCTCATGAGGAAGGTATTGTCTTCTCAGACAACCACGTCAATGGAAGCAACTTCTCTCTCCCATAAAGATCCGTTGTCTACTTTTGCACCCACGACTACCCATAAGCGTAGAGCACCAGTGTCTCAGCCACTCCCAGAGGGAGCCCCTTCTTCCTCGGAGGCCTCATCGGAAGCCCCTCCCGATGACGTTCCGAGGAAAAAGTTGTGCAAGAGGAGGCACTTAGATTCTCCACAAGAATCTTTAACATCGGATACTGACTTAGATGAGTCAGAAGGGTCCCCAAAATCACCCTCAGAGGATGTCTCCTTTGCTGACATCCTGGAGATCCTGAAGCAGAGAGGTGATTGGCAGGCCCTACCCCCTTCTGAGGATGAGTCTGTTCTGCTGAAGGCATTTGGTGCTCGCCCTTCCTCCTCCTGGGTCACTCCGCCCTTCGAGTTAATGGAGTTAATTGCTCGAAGGGAGGCACCTGACACAGTGGAGCCAGTTCCCAGGAAACCTAACAAATACATAACTGCCCCTCAGGACAAGTCATACCTTACTAAGGGAATTCCAGTGGACATTGTGGTGGTGGCCGCAGCCACTAAAAAGGAGATGTCCGAATCTTCCTTGTCTGTCCATCCCCCTAACAGAGACTCTAGGACCATGGACAGATATGGGAAGCGCATTTTCAGTTCAGCGACTTTTTCCATGCGATCGCTGAACTACTTGATGCACTTCACACGATTACAGAGGGATCTAGTTCAAGGAGTTGGGAGATACCCTCCAGGGTAATATAGATGCTGCTGTCTCGGACAAAGTTACAGCACAGCTCAACACCCTTACATCCATAGTGAACTCGTCCATGAGGCTCATCTCGTATGCGACCGAAGGGTCGAGTAGGGCTGCAGCTTCAGGGATTGCTCTTCGTAGACAATCCTGGATGCGGCTGTGCTCCTTTGCAGAAGCCTTCAAGTCTTCCTTTACTAACGCCTTTGATGGTGCCACCCTTTTGGCCCCAAAGTAAATGAGACCCTAACCCCGTGTGAGCAGGAAGGAAAGACTCTGTCTGCTGTCAGAGTCCGTTTTTCCACCCCATCCAGACCGTACCCCAAAGGGCAACGAGGTGGAAATATGTGGTTTCGTAAACCCCAGGGTTCTTTCCCAGGCACACAGGGTGATGCCCCCAGAGGCAAAGGAGGGGCAGAAATGGAAGACGCCGCTCTGGCGGCAGAGGGGGTCCGCAGAACCAAGGCGACAGGGATACTATCCCTGGGAAGCCTTTCCAGGGATACTATCCCTGGGAAGCCTTTCCAGCACTCCTGAGAGGAGGCCCGATTGTCCTGCTCTGGAGGCAGTCGGGGGTCGCTAGCTTTATACCCTCAGGCCTGGCAAAGCCTTACTTCAGACAATTGGGTAAAAGCATTATCACCAGAGGTTACAAAATCCCCTTTGTATTTCCCCCATTACTACAAAGACGGTTCCCAGATGTACCACCCCATCTGCGAAAACCAGCAGCGATAGAAATCTCAAAGCTGCTAGAAAAAGAGTCATCCAACCAGTCGGCGGACCAAAGAGGATCCGAACTTACTCAAGGTTCTTTTAGTTCCAAAAAGACAGGGGACTGGAGGCCAATTCTGGACCTAAGCAATCTCAATACATTTGTGAAGAAAGAAAAGTTCCGGATGGTCACGCTTCAATCGATCCTTCGGTTTTTACAGAAGGACGACTGGATGTGCTCAATAGATCTCAGGGACGCCTACTACCACATCAAGATGGCCAGAGTGTCCAGAGATCACCTGCGCTTCCGGCTGGGAGCCAGTCACTTTCAGTTTCAGGCCCTGTCCTTTGGTCTAACCTCAGCCCCCAGAGTTTTCACCAAATGCATGGCAGTGGTAGCGTCTCACTTGAGACGCCTAGGATTCCGGGTGTTTCCATATCTAGACAACTGGCTCCTTACCGCCACCACCGAGCGTCAACTGATGCAGGCCAGGGATTACACAATCAGCCTTTGTGCTCTGTTAGGGATTTCGATAAATTTCGAAAAATCTGCGTTACAGCCCTCACAGCATATTTCATTTATAGGCGCAGATCTAGATACCCGTTCTTTGCTAGTAAAACTACCATCCGCTAGAATAGCTTCCCTACAACAACACGTATCTCTCCTACTATTATCCAAGAAGTCCCCAGCCAAACTAGTCCTGAAAGTCTTAGGGCTCATGTCAGCTTCCCTCATTGCAGTTCCCATGGGGAGGCTACACATGAGAATTCTTCAATGGCTGCTGTTCACACAGTGGTCGTTCCAGCAGTTACCACTGACGCACGAGATTCACATAACAGATTCCTGCAAAGCACACCTGTCTTGGTGGTTACAGGATCACAACCTCATCAGCGGCCGACAGTTTGTGTTACCCAACCCAATGGCCACGGTGACCACGGATGCTTCTCTGATAGGGTGGGGCGGCATCTTTCAGGGAAAGACAGTTCAAGGCGAATGGTCCAGCTTAGAGTACAACTTGACATAAATGTTCTAGAGATGAGGGCAGTGTTTCTAGCGTTGCAACACTTCTCCCCCCTTCTACCTCTAGGGACTATTGCAGTACAGACAGACAACATGTCCATAGTCTGGTACATAAACAAACAGGGAGGAACCAGGTCTTACCAGTTGTGCAGAGAGGCCATGAGAATTTGGCAATGGGCAGAGTCCACGGGTCGCTTTCTAATAGCAACACACATCCCGGGGTTATCTAACGTCATAGCGGACAGGTTGAGCAGAGCCATCCTGTTACCTCACGAGTGGTCCCTCAATCAGAAAGTGGCGGAAAGGATTTTCCGCAAATGGGGCCAGCCTTGTTGTGATCTGTTTGCCTCTCCAATGAACACCAAATGCAGAAGCTACTTTGCCCTTTACCTCCAGGGATGTCCCCAGAGACGCTCTGATTCACGATTGGCCCCCGGGTCTCCTGTACGCTTTCCCTCCTATACCACTGATCCCGAAACTTCTTCAGAAAGCCAAGGACCAGGAGAGGACTATAATTCTCATTGCCCCATTCTGGCCTCGACAGATTTGGTTCCCCTTTCTTCAAGCCCACCAAATGCAGGAGCCCTGGATTCTGGACCCAGTGCCAGATCTGCTGACTCATTCGTCAGGAGCTCCTCACCCGTCGCTCCTATCCCTCAAGTTAGCAGCCTGGCTGCTCTGCTTCCCTACTTAGCCAGGTCTGATCTTCTCTCTCCGGTGGTTCAGAACATTCTGGTCGCCTCCCATAAGGCTTCCACTACTGAAATCTATATCAGTAAGTGGAAACGTTTCGTCCACTGGGCAACTACACAGCATTTGGATCCTTTAGTAGCCCCCCTAAACAAGATTTTGGAATTCCTGTCCATTTTGTTTCACCAAGGAGCCTCTACTGCCACTTTAAAAGTTCAGTTGGCCGCTATTTCCAACTTTCACATAGGAGAAAACGGAGCTCCCATTATGGCTCATAGGCTTTGTAAAGCCTTTATGAAAGGGTCCTTTCATCTCAGACCAACAGTTAGCTTACCTACAGCTCCTTGGAATCTAAATTTACTCTTATCCCAGTTAATTTTACCACCCTTTGAACCAGCTTCTTCCTGTTCCTTAAAGTTCTTGTCTTGGAAGACTCTTTTCCTAGTAGCTATCACTTCAGCCAGACGAGTATCAGAACTTCAGGCACTTTCCATCAAGCAGCCATATTTAATTTTTCACCCTGACAGGGTATCATTACGCACCAACCCTTCCTTTCTCCCTAAGGTTTGTTCGGTTGCCAACATTAATCAGTCCATTGAGCTTCCTACATTTTTCAAGAACCACTCCAACAAGCTGGAATATATGTTACACAAACTGGATGTTCATAGACAACTCGGATTCTACCTGGATAGAACTAAGGACCATAGGAAAGCGGACCAACTCTTTATAGCCTTTGCGGACAACAAAAAGGGCATGGCAGTGATGAAGCGCACACTTTCCAATTGGCTAACTGATTGTATAACCTTCGTGTATTCTGCTTCAAACCAGATTTTGCCCACCAAACCAAAGGGACATTCTACTAGGTCAGTTTCCACATCTCTGGCTCATGCTCGTCTGCCATTGGACACTATTTGTGCAGCCGCCACTTGGTCTAAACCACATACATTCATCACTCATTATAAAGTTGATAGAACTTCCAGGGATAGAGCATCTTTTGGTTCCACTGTGCTCAGGAACGTTCTTCCGTGAGTCACTCAGGGTAACGGAGCTAGGGGCTACCATTTGTAAGAACAAACGGCGAGATTGAACAGTCTCACATAAAAAAGTTATGTCCTTACCATAACGTTCCATGTGGAGTGTTCATCTCGCCTTTGTTCTTACATCCCCACCCTCCCACCCTCAGGTCTGGAAGAACGTAAGGTTTTATAAGTCTGGTCTGTTTGTCTCCCACTAGTGATCTCTCTGTTGTTCCTACTGGCTTGGGCTAGTTACTGTTCCTTATGTATACTTATGTATCCCTTTTTATGCTTGATTACCTTTGTTATTGCTGGATCTGGTCTTGTTTTGCAAACTAGATCTGAGGTAGAGGCAGAGGGAATTGTGGGAGGTAGGTTGGTCTCGAGCTTCTCCTAGATGCAGAGCTTTGCTAAGCGGCCGACTCGTAGCCGAGGATCGGCTCCGACACCCATTTGTAAGAACAAAGGCGAGATGAACACTCGACATAGAAAGTTATGGTAAGGACATAACTTCTTTATATACTCATACCTGGACGATTGTCTGATTCAGAGAGAAAGCCAGGACATGCTATTAAAACATCTGGCATTTGTAAAGAAACTTCTAATCTCACTGGGGTACACCATAAACGAAAAGAAATCTCATCTAGTACTCAGCCAACCGATTGTATTCCTGGCAGCAAGCTTGAACACAGCTTCCCAGATGGCTTACCTCATGCCAGCGAAACAAGTTTTTTTGACAACCTACTTCAAACTACTGGCCACAAAGACCCAGCTATTTGCAAGGAAAATTTTGCAAGCCCTGGGGTTCATGGCCTCTTGCATTCTGCTAATTCCATATGCAAGACTGCATATGAGGAAACTACAATGGTATCTAAAAAGCCTATGGCGTCAACATTCTCAGGACCTGGAATCAATGATTCCTATCATTCCTTGTATAAAGACAGAGTTCCTTTGGTGGGCAGAGGCCTGCCACCACAACAAGGGGCTCCCTTTCAATCTACCCCCTGCCGCCCAAACCCTAACAACAGACGCATCAGACTATGCATGGGGGGGCTCACTTGACAGGGCAGTGCATTCAGGGCAAATGAAACCCAAGTCAGATGCACCTGCATATCAACCAAAAAGCAATGTTAGCTGTACAGAATTCCCTGACAGCCTTCAAAGACCACATCCTTCCAGGACAATAATTGGTAAAGACAGACAACAACACAGTTATGTGGTACATAAACAAGCAATGGGGAACCCACTCGTACCATCTCTGCAGACTAGCCATGGCTCTGTGGAACACAGCCTTCAGCTACCGAGTGCACCTTCAAGCTCACTTCCTGCCAGGCAAGCTAAATTCAGTGGCAGATGACCTAACCAGAAATCCCATGGACCCACATGAATGGAAACTGGAACCAAAAATATTCAACCTCGAGTAACAAATGAGGGACTCCAGAGATAGACCTGTTCGTCTCCCCCCAGAACTACCAATTGGACGAATGCTGCACAAGGACTCCCCACAGTCGAGCTTGGAAAGTGGATGCTCTGTCCTTTACCTGGGAAAGTCTCCCGGTTTATGCCTTTCCCCCTCTGCCTCTCCTCTCGAAGGTTTTGCTAAAGATCAAACAGGACAAACCATGGACAATACTTATTGCACCAGACTGCCCCCGCCAGCACTGGTACCCCCTCTTGCGCGGCATGATACTGCTGGATCCATGGCACCTACCTCAGACACCTTCCCTGCTGTTCAAGCAGGAGGGCCGGATTCTGCACCATCAGCTTCAAACCCAGAACCTTGCAGCCTGGCTAATTCCTTGAGCTCTCCATTAGCATCCCTCAGTAAGCAGGTGCTGGATGTCATTCTGGAAGCAAGGAGACCTAGTATTAAAAAATCCTATGCTGAAAAGTGGAAAAGATACTGTTCCTGGAGCCAGACTCAGGGTATGGGCACTACGGTGCCCAGCTTACCTCATATTTTTCAGTACTTAACAGAAATGCTCCACAAGGGCTTATCCTTCTCGTCAATTAAAATTCATGCCTCTGCAATTTCAGCACATTATAATACTGAAGCACCCCTCTTCTCTCACCCCCTGTTAAAGCAATTCCTCAGAGGAGCAAAAAATGTAAGACCCCCCCAGTGAGCCTTTACTCCAGCCTGGGACCTTAACTTTGTATTGGAAAAGCTCACTCTCCCTCCATTTGAACCAGCTGTAACTGGAAAGTTGAAATTCCTTTCTTGGAAAACAGCTTTCCTTCTAGCCATCACTTCAGCAAGAAGAGTGTCTGAATTACAGGCCCTCATGGCAGTGGAGCCTTTCATTATCTTCCATGCAGACAGGGTTTCCCTCAGGACCAATCCTTTCTTTATGCCCAAGGTGGTGTCTAGTGTAGCCCTAAATCAGTCCATTCATTTGCCTACCTTTTTCCTGGATCCACAAAACAAAGGAGAACGAATTCTACACTCTTTGTATGTGCATAGACAACTGAGATTTTATTTGGAGAGGACTAAGCCTCTCAGAAAATCTGAACAGCTGCTAGTTGGCTTTGCTGCAGGGGCAGAGGGGAAGGCCATTTCAAATCAAACCATTTATAAATGGATAGTCCATTGCATTCATTTCTGCTATAAGCACCATGGAAAACCTACCCCCACAGGGGATAAGATCACATTCCACCAGGGCTGCATCTACCTCTACAGCCTTTCTCAGACGGGTACCTACCAGGGACATCCTAGAAGCTGCTACTTGGAGTTCTGTACACACCTTCACCAAGCATTACCACATGTCTATTTTTTCTAAATCCAGAGCTGGTTTTGCCACTGCAGATGTTCTTCATCCCACATTGCTGCAGTCCTAACACTTGGGTAGTCCGCTGTCCCAGTCGGCCCGAATACCAAAGTATAAGGCTGACGTCGGTCAGGGCGCATTAGTCTGACGTCAGGACGTCAGGGTACAAATGCGCATGACCGACGTCATATCCTCAGTCTTTTTTGCCGCATGGTCCGATGCAGAAGCAGTATTGCGAGTGCAGGTTGGCGTTCTGAAATTTTCCGAAGTCGGAGTTTCAGACCGAATCAAAGTTGGCTAAGTACCCCGTTGGGGAATATTTTGGTTTTTTCTTGCCTCAGTATTTAACCGGATGTCAGAAAAGTGAATAATTGTATTTCTTGTGGGAAGCAGATACCTCATAGGGATTACCATACCTTGTGTATACCTTGCTTAGGGCCTGAGCACGACGTTGTTGGATGTCGCTCTTGTGCTAGATTTAACAAACGCACTATTAAGAGAAGGTTGGACTGTGCCAGGTTAGTTTTTGGGAAGCGTTGTAATTATAAAATGCCGTCGGATGCTCCGGCGCCAAATCAAAAAGCGCAAGGACAAAGCAGCAAAGCCTAGGTTGGAAGAACCGTCTGTCCCGGACGTCGGTTCTTTAGAGGCTCGGTGGAGCCGGAGGTTCTGCCAGAAGTCTCTTTGGAGTCTCAGGAGAGACTTTACTGTTACAGGATGTTTCCTCCCAGGAGGTAGGGCAGGCTGAGGGGGCTTCCCAGGTAGCTGTTCTCCCCCCCCTTCCTAAGGTGGTTAGGCCTCCCTTCTGTTTCCAAGGCTTCTTGAGAGGCAGGCCAGGTTTAACTTCAGTGGGGGTTTCTCCTAGTTCTTCAGGGTCTCTGCCTAAGAAACATATGCTTAAAATGGCAGAAGATTTGATTACTATGATTAGAGGTTCTATGCCCCTCCTGATAAGAGGCCTAGGGTGGAACCTGAGCTTGAGAGTTTTGAGCAGTGTTCGAGGCTTCTGAGTCTTCTGAAGACTTGCAGGAGTATCCTCCTTATTCTGATTCTGATGTAGATGATTCTACTCCTTCGGCTTCTCCTCCTGAGGATTTTTCTTTTCAGAGACTCTTTATTCCATGAGGGAGCATTTTAAATGGGAAGGTCAAGATTTCTCTGATTCCAGGAAAAGGCTAAGGGAATTTTGTTTTACCCCAGTACAGGCCTTTGGCTATACCTCCTGTTCTGGATGTGGTGGAAGATGTTTTGCAGAGGCTTCCTGAACCCTGATTCTTTGCCTCCTGCTCCAGTTAAACCGGATAGGTATTATAGGGTGCCTGAAGCTCATAAGTATCTTTTAAGAGTCCTAGGGCAGACCCAGAAACCGTTTCTCAGGGGCCTAAAGGTGTTAAGGCTTCTGTTGTTAAAAATCCTGTTCCTCCTGATAAAGAGGCAAGGGCTTTGGATAGATGGGGAAAGAAGGTGTATACTTCTTCCACTTTAGCCATGAGGGCTTTGAATTGCCAGTTCCACATGTTAAAATACCAAAATTATCTCCTTTCACAATTGAAGTCTAAAGTGGATGCTCTGGAAGGTATTGAGTGTAAAGAGTTGCAGGATTTGGTTCATGTTTCTGAACAGGTGGGTAAGCATTCTTTGCAATGTGGTTTTGATGCTATACAGGCCTCTTCGAGGGTGGCTGCCACTGGTTCTGTTCTTCGCAGGCACGCCTGGTTGAGGGATCAGAATTTGGCTGAGCATGTTAAGACAAGGATTTTAGATGCTCCGTTACAATCTGATGTGTTGTTTGGTTCGCCTGTGGAAGCAGTTTTAAAGAAAATGGAGGACAAGGCTAAGTCTATGCAGACTGTTAAAGATTTTTTGCAGGTTCAACCTCCGAAGTTTAGTAGAAATTGGCCTACTAAGGGGTGGACATATCCTTCTTATGATTCCCAGTCTAGGGGTAGGTCTAGACGTGGCAGGGGCAGAGCTCAAGGTTCTTTTAGGCCTAGAACAGGGAGTTCACCTGCTCAGTCTTCTGGTGAGGGCAGGGGTCAGTCCTTTCGTAAACAGACCCAATGACCTGCCTTTTCAGCTGCCAGAGCCTTCTCGTCTGGCAGCACCTTTGGGAGGAAGGCTGGCACTTTTCAAAGAAAATTGGAGTTTAATTACCCAAGACAGATGGGTTTTGGATATCATTCACCACGGTTACAGGTTTTATTTCCATACCTTGCCTCCTTTCAAAGGCATGCCAGACATTCCTCCTCTACAAAGAAAAGAGGCTCACAAGCAAATTTCTCTGTTACTCCAAATAGGGGCCATTCAGCGGTTCCTATGCCAGAAAGGGGCCTAGGATTTTATTCTCGCCTGTTCCTAGTACCAAAAAGGGGGAACACGTGGAGACCAATTTTGGATTTGTCTATCCTCAACACTTATCTGGACATTCCCAAGTTCAAGATGTTGACCTTGCAACAGCTTTTACCTCTGCTGGGAAAAAGATCATTGGATGGTAACTTTAGATCTCAAGGAGGCTTACCTTCATGTGCCTATCAGACTAAGTTGCAGGAAGTATCTGCGTTGAGCTGGGAATTCCCATTATCAGTTCTCTGCATTGCCCTTTGGCTTATCTACTGCCAGAGTATTCACAAAGTTCTGGCTCCAGTGATAGCTTACTTCAGGCTAAAAGGAATACAAATCTATCCTTACTTGGACGACTGCCTGATTCTGGCTCAAGAAAAGGAAGACCTTTTTCAGCATTTGGAATATGTGATAGCAGTGCTAAGATGCCTGGGGTATTCTGTGAACGAAATAAAGTCCAGTCTAGTACCCTCTCAAGACATGTGCTTTCTGGGTGTGAGACTGAATACAGCAACCCAGATGGCCTTTTTAACCCCGGACAAACAAAAGAATCTTTCACTTTACTTCCATCAACTATCTCTTCAGTCCGGGCTGACTGCAAGGACAGTCCTTCAAGCCTTAGGGTTCATGGCATCTTGTATTCTGGTGCTTCCCAATGCCAAACTGCATATGAGGAAGCTGCAATGGTATCTCAAAAATGTATGGACACAGCACTGCCAGGATTTGGACACTGTCATTCAAATAATACCTTGCATTCAAAAGGAATTTTGTGGTGGGCTCAGGAATGTCACCTAAACAAGGGACTCTCTGTGACCTGGCCAGAGGCGAGTCAGATTCTAACGACAGATGCCTCAGACATAGCTTGGGGAGCTCATCTGAATGGAAAGTGGATACAAGACAAGTGGCCTGCCAGACTACAGCATCTACATATCAACATGAAGGAGATGTTGGCAGTCCAGTTTGCATTACTGGCTTTCAAGGAGTTACTTCTTCCAGGGCAGATGTTGATTCTAACAGACAACACAACTGTCATGTGGTACATCAACAAACAAGGGTGAACACATTCTTATCCTCTATGCAGGCAAGCAATGATTTTGTGGGAGACTGCGCTCAGCTTGCAACTAAATCTTCAGGCAAGGTTTCTGCACAGACCACAGAACTCCTTAGCAGATGTGTTAAGCAGACAAATCATGGATCCCCACGAGTGGAAACTGGATCTTCATGTATTTCGAAAATTGACAGTGTCATGGGGAACTCCAGACATAGATCTGTTCGCTTCTCCACTAAACCACCAGCTGCCAAAGTTTTGCACGAAAAGGTTTCATCACACAGCTTGGAAAGTGGATGCTCTTTCTTTCAGTTGGAAAAATCTTCATGTGTACGCCTTTCCGCCTCTGCCTCTCCTCCCAAAGGTACTCCTAAAGGTCAGACAAGACAAGCCAAGGATGATTTTAATAGCTCCAGATTGGCCTCGACAACACTGGTACCCATTACTGAGGAGTCTGGTAAGGAAGCCTCCATGGCCTTTACCTTTGATTCCACACCTATTGTCTCAGAGGGACGGTCATCTACTCAATGTCAAGCTTCACTCTCTTCATCTAACAGCCTGGCATATTCTGTTTTGAACCACAGCAGGTCTCAACTTCCTCAACAAGTTTTGAATGTGATTATGGAAGCCAGGAGACCTAGTACAAGGAAAGTGTATGCAGACAAATGGAAGAGATTTTTATTTTGGAGTGCAGCAAAGGATTTGGAGGTTTCTGAGCCTAATTTGAGTGTGGCTCTTAAATATCTTACTGAATTATTGGACAAAGGTTTGTCTTTCTCTTCCATTAAGATTCATGCTGCAGCAATTTCAGCTCACTATGATTGTGACCCACCATTGTTTTCTCATCCTTTGTTTAAGCAATTTCTTAGAGGGGCAAAGAATATAAGACCCCCGTGAGAGCTCCTACTCCTGCTTGGGACCTCAATTTTGTGTTGGAGAAACTTACTCTACAACCTTTTGAGCCTGCGGCTACTGCTGAATTGAAATATTTGTCATGGAAGACTGCTTTTTTGTTGGCCATTACTTCTGCAAGAAGGGTTTCTGAATTGCAGGCCCTTATGGCGGTTGAGCCTTTTTTGATTTTCCATAAGGATAGGGTATCATTACGTACTAATCCTTCCTTTATGCCTAAGGTGGTCTCTAGTGTGGCTTTAAACCAAACTATTCATTTGCCCACTTTTTATGCTGATCCCCAAAATAAGGGGGAAAAGATTTTGCACACTTTAGATGTACACAGGTAGTTGCGTTATTATTTGAGCAGGACTAAGGATTTTAGGCAGTCTCAGCAGTTGTTTGTTTCTTTTGCTTTGAGTTCTCAGGGCAAGCCTGTGTCAAAACAAACTATTTCTAAGTGGATTGGGTTTTGCATTGCATTTTGTTATTCCCATCATGGCAAGGAGATTCCAGCTGGGATTAGGCCTCATTCCACTAGGGCTACTGCCACTTCAACAGCATTTCTAAGGGGGGTGGCAACTAAGGATATTTTGGAGGCAGCTACTTGGAGTTCAGTGCATACTTTCTCTAAGCATTACCACCTTCCTCTCTACTCTAAATCTAGGGCTGGTTTTGCCACGGCTATTTTGCAGGGCATGTTGACAGCTCCAGCTTCTTTATGATTTGCCAGCCTCCCTTACCTCTGCTTTGGGATTCTACCCAAGTGTTAGGACTGCAGCAGTGTGGGATGAAGAACATAGTACAGTTTTGTACCTACCATAAATGTAGATGTTCAAGATCCACATTGCTGCAGTCCAATTTACCCTCCCTCCTTCCCCTCTGTGTTTAGGGGTGGTTGTGTGGTGGGGTTGTACTTTTGTAAATTGTATATATTGTATATATGTATATTTGGTACAGGAGTGTTTGGTGTTTTTTGGTTTTGGCCTTATCTTTTTAGGGTCTTCTGACATCTGGGGCAAGAAAAGACTGAGGATATGACGTCGGTCATGCGCATTTGTACCCTGGCGTCCTGACGCCAGACTAATGCGCCTGACCGACGTCAGCCTTATACTTTGGTATTCGGGCCGACTGGGACAGCGGACTACCCAAGTGTTAGGACTGCAGCAATGTGGATCTTCGAACATCTACATTTATGGTAGGTACAAAACTGTACTTTTTGCAGGGCTTAATAGCTGGCCCTAATGCTCTCTAACTTCCTCCTCCCTTCCTTAGCTTTGGGAATCATCCCAAATGTAATGACTGTAACAGTGAAACACGAAGAACATAGTACAGTTGTGTACACTTACCATAAATGTAGATGTTCGAGTGTATTCACTTTTGCAGTCTTGGTTACCCTCCCTCCAGCCCTCTGACTTCTCTTGGCTCTACCTTTGCTTCTTGTTTTAAGCATTCCGGTGTATTTGCTTTTTGATGAAGGTGTAGCATAACATATAATATCTTCCCTTTGTGGGGGCACCTGACATCTGGGGCAAGAAAAACTGATGTAATGGCGTTGGCTGCATGTTTTATACCCCTGACGGCCTGACGTCATGGAAGAAGAGAGAGCATCTGACGCAGGAATCCAAAACAGTGGTATTCAGGCCTTCTTAGGGCTCCCTGCAGGCAGTTAACCGAAATGTAATGACTGCAACAGTGAATACACTCGACCATCTGCATTTATTGTAAGTGTACACAACTGTACTATCCCTAGAAACAGTCATTAATGTTGCCCATTGTAATTACTGGGAAGCAGCACTCAATAATTAACAAGCAAAAAAAAAAGTGTATGTGATACTTAAGAGACTAGTTTGTGTGGTAACATGAAATGTCTTGTACAGCATAGAAAGCTGTTGGTTAAAGTGGGCAGAGACTGTTTTGATTAAAATGGATTGCAAAATATAAAGTTGTCATACATAAACTTCTAAATGTCCTCCTGGTAGTCATCTTCAAATCTGAGTGGAGATCAGAAACTTTAATTTGTATAATGTTAACAGTCAACACCAAAGGTACTGTAATTTAAGTTTCAAAGACTACAGAAGTTAGTTAACTTCTGCAGAACCAAAGAAAATGAATCGGTTGCAATAGCCAGAAACATTTGTGTTGGAAAGACTGCAAAATATTACTATTCTTTAGGCTAAGTCAGCCTGCTAGTGTCACTGTCATCTGCATTATTTCCCATAATTTATGGGTGTATACAAATGTGTATATATCCGTTTTTGTTAACCGTTTCTGTTAATATATTGAAGCTTTCCTAGGCTGCTTGGAGGCCTCCCCTCCCATTAAGCGTCAGAGTTGTTTGCTTTTCCATTTGGAGAAGAGGAAAGGGGGATCCAGACTAGAGACATCAAAGGTAGGGAATAGTTGAAAGGATATGTTACAGAAGGGTGGAAAGTTTTCTTACTACAAATCTATCACCATGGTAAGTACTTAAACATTAATTTCATATAAGATAAGAAGAGGTGCATCTTTCATAACCAGAAGGGTAGGTACAAATTAATCTTTCTTGGTGGACATCCTGAAACATACCACAGGTAGTGCTGGCTGCAGTCTGTGACCTGGACCTATAGTTCACATGCAACTTAGTGTCTTGCAAAGGTAGTAATGGATAACCAAAGATTTGGACTTTTGAGATCACGGTTATAATGTCTTGCAGAGGTTTTAAGGGAGGACCAAGTAGGTGTTGCTCAGATGTCATCCAAGTAATTATTAAATAAAAGTGCAGCAGAACTGACTGATGCTTTTATGAAATGGGGCATAGGTAACTACTAGACTAGATGCCCTTGCGGGCCATTTCAAGTCTAACCATTTTCCCTTTTTGTGCTCAAATCAACCTATCCCATGTTGTTAGAGATTGACCTTATCAATCCCATGGTTGTTAATTATATATTACCCCCAATGAAAATAATTAGAATCATACCATAGATAATTTGAGGGGACCCATGAATAAGATGAAACGTTTTGAAGCTGCCTTTGTGCATTAGTAGTACAGGGGCAGTCCTGGGATATATTTTCCGTTTCCCTTCCAAAGATCCAAGTTGCACTTGAGTATGAACAGGGATGAACTTCGTTTTACATTGATGGGCAAACTGTTCCAGAGCAGCAGTGCCCTCTGTGAGAGATGTACCTGTCCAGCCAAACTGTTCTGTTGACATTGCAAAAGAGGTTTAGATCCCTGGACAGAGTATTTCTGATATCATTTGACTGCTAAGGGCCTGCCATATTTGTGGCAGAATTTTATGCCACTTGTAACTATAAAGACTAGGTTTCAGGATCTTTGGTCCCATTCTTGTTTTAACAATGGAAAAAGTGCTGGTCATCCTTATGTATAGCCATGGTTCTGTTGGCGTGGAATCCAAGCTACCTGTGAACATCCATACATTGAATGAGGTAGTCTTTCTGATTTACTAGTCAAGGGTAAATAAACAAGTTGATTAATTGCTACCTTGTCTGTATGAAACACTGAATGAAGTATTTTTAGACTGTTTTATATATTCATCACAGTGTTTGTAACATGAATGTGCATTAAATAACAATGAAGGAAATCAAAATTAACACTTTCCATTATCGTATACGTAGATGTTCATCGTGTTACACCGCTGCAGTCATCACACTTGGATTATCCTGCCATCAGGCAGTGCTGCAGTCGGCCAGAGTTCCAAAGTCTTGGTCCGGCATCGGTTGCTGTCGCTTCTTCCCTGATGTCAATGTGCCAGTGGTATATAAGAGGCATCCAACAGCATTTTCTTCAGTCTTTCTTGCCGCGCGGTGCCCGAAGCAGAAGCAGTTCGCAAGTGCCGGTCGGCCGACTCCTGAGATTTTCAAATCGAATTTCAGACCGAAGTCTTCAATAAAGCTAAGTACCCCGTTGGGTAACCTTTTCTTGTTCAGTCCGATGTCAGAAAAAGTTAACAATTGCATTTCTTGTGGGAAGCAAATACCTCATAAGGACTTTCATTCTTATTGTATTCCTTGCCTGGGCCCAGACCACGACGTCACAGGTTGTCGGTTTTGTGCTAGGTTTAACAAACGAACTATTAAATGTTAGTTTGATTTCACCCAACATTATTTTGGTAGGAAATTTAATTATGCCATGCCGTCGGAGCAACAGACGACCGGAATGCATAAAAAACGCAAAGATAAGGACAGGCAGCCGAGACCCAAACCAGACTCCGAGGCCTCTGCTAGGCCAGTCGCCGGTTCTCTGGTTTTCAGTGAGGTGCCTACGCAGCCCCTGACGACCGCTGATTTAGAACCCCAGGCGGCATCCGATTCTCAAGCGGAGATTGCTAGGCCTCCACAACCTTTATCTTTAGGCCCTTCTGACTCCATGGCTGAAGGAGATTCCGGTGCAGTGGAAGTGCCTTCAGTTGCAGAAGGTGTCTTCAGACCGACTACACTCACTATTAAATCCTATGCAAAGCTGAAAACTCCTTTAAAAGCAAAGAAGACTGTACAGCAGTCTCCAGTACAAGGCCCCACGCCTAAGAAGCAGATGCTTAAGATGGCTGAAGACTTAATTACCCTAATCAAGGGTTCCCATCCCCCACCTGATAAAAGGCCTAGACAGGAGTAGGACTACGCTTCCTCTGACCAGGTTTCAATTTCCTCAGATTCTTTTGAGGAACAAGAATACTCTTTTTTTCCCCCCTTATGAAGACTCTGATGCTGAAGAGTCTATTCCTTCAGCATCTCCCCCAGAAGACTACTCTTTTGGGGAAACTTTATATACCTTGAGGGAACATTTCCACTGGTAAGGCCAGGATTACTCTGATTCTAAGAAAAGGCTCAGAGAGTTCCTTTTACTACCCCAGCACAGACCACTTGCTATTCCACCCGTGTTAGACATTGTGGATGATGATTATTCAGAATCTAGCCTTAACCCAGATTCACTACCTCCTGCACCAGCCAAACCAGACAGATACTACAGAGTCCCTTGACTCACACAAATTCCTATATAAAAGCCCTGCTGCTGACCCAGAAACCATTTCCCAGGGTCCCAAAGGGGTTAAGGCCTCTATTGCTAAAAATCCTGTACCCTCTGAAAGGGATTCCAGAGCACTAGATAGATGGGGAAAGAAAGTATATACCTCAGCTACTCTAGCTATGAGGGCCTTAAATTGCCAGTTTCACATGCTGAAATATCAACAATGTTTGATGTCTCAATTAAAACAAAAAATGATCACACATACAGAGCAGCCTGATTATAAGGAAATGCAAGATTTGTTGCATGCAGCTGAACGTGGGAAAACATACTTTGCAATGTGGATTTGATTCATTGGAAGCTTCTTGTAGAGCAGCAGTGACAGGGTCTGCCATACGTAGGCATGCTTGGTTAAAAGAACAAACTTTACCTGATCATTTTAAAGCAAAGTTATTGGATGCACCTTTACAGCAGGATGTTTTATTTGTTGTAAAAGCAGAAGAGGTTTTAAAGAAAATGGAGGATAAGGCAAAATCTATGCAGACGGTCAAGGATTTTTTACAGGTTCAACCCCCTCGTTTCAGCATAAATTGGCCAACAAAAAACTGGTCCTTTCCAGCTTCAGACAGACCACATAGGGGCAAATACAAATGCCCAAGGGGCAGAGGTCAGTCACATGGCTCTTACAAGCCTCGACAATGGGGTGCCACAACCCAGAAAGGAGGAGAAGACAGGTCTCAAACTATCGGAAGACAAGCACAATGACTTACCCCTCAGACTGCCAAGCAAATTCCTCTTGGCAGCTCCCTTGGGAGGAAAACTAGCACTTTTTGCAGACAACTGGCACATCATCACAAAAGACAAATGGGTCCTAAATATTGTATCTCAAGGATACAGATTCCACTTTCACACTTTACCAAGGATAAAAGGAATGCCAAACCTGCCACTAAATCAATGGGCAGAGGCTCAAAAACAAATTACAGCTCTCATGGACATGAGAGCCATTCAACAGGTTCCTACACAGGAGCAAGGACAAGGATTTTACTCAAGACTCTTTCTAGTTCCCCGAAAGGACAAAGCCTGGAGACCCATTCTGGACCTCTCAATTCTAAACACATATCTGGAAGTACCCAAATTCAAGATGCTAACACTACAGCAACTTCTTCCCATGCTGGGCAAGAAGGCTTGGCTAGTAACATTGGACCTCAAGGAGGCATACCTACATGTCCCTATCAGACAAAATTGCAGAAGATACCTCCTATTTATATCAGGTTCAACCCATTACCAATTCTCTGCACTGCCCTTTGGCTTATCTACTGCACCTAGGGTCTTCACAAAATGCCTGGCACCAGTAACTGCATACTGCAGACAAAGAGGAATTCAAATATATCCATACCTGGACGACTGCCTTATTCAAGCAGAAAGCAAGGACATTCTTTTAAAGCATCTGACATTTGTCAAAAACTATTAAGTTGCCTAGGGTACACAGTAAACGAATAGAAGTCAAAACCAGTGCCCTCACAAGACATAATATTCCTGGGTGCCAGCTTAAATACAGCGGCCCAGATGGCTTATCTCGCGCCAGACAAGCAAGGACAACTGACTCAATACTTCAAAATGATGGCAACAAAGATCCAACTCCCTGCAAGAAAAATTCTGCAGGCCTTGAGATTCATGGCATCTTGCATACTATTAATACCATATGCAAAACTGCATATGAGGAAATTACAATGGTACCTGAAAAGCGTATGGACTCAACACAGCCACAGCTTGGAAACAATAATACCACTCATTCCCTGCCTTCACCAGGAGTTTCTATGGTGGGCTCAGGCATGTCACCTCAACAAGGGTCAGCCTTTTACCTTACCCACAGCCAGGCAAACTATAAGAACAGATGCATCGGATTATGCCTGGGGAGCACACATGGCAGGACAATGTATTCAGGGCAAATGGTCTGCAGATCAAAGGCATCTACATATCAATCAAAAAGAGATGCTAGCTGTACAAAATGCCCTAACAGCTTTCAAGGACCTCCTACATCCAGGACAACAACTAATAAAGACGGACAACACCACAGTGATGTGGTACATAAACAAGCAAGGGGGCACACATTCCTACCCCCTATGCAGGCAAGCAATGACCTTGTGGAACATAGCACTGACCTACCTAGTTCAACTACAAGCACAATTCCTGCCAGGAAAGAGAAACACATTGGCAGACGATCTAAGCAGAAACATCATAGATCCTCACGAGTGGAAACTAGATCCACAAGTATTCACAATGATAACTCAAAAATGGAGGAGCCCAGACATAGATCTGTTTGCCTCCCCCCAAAACTACCAACTATGGAAATTTTGCACAAGGACATACCACACAGTAGCTTGGAAAGTGGATGCCCTCTCATTCAGTTGGAAAACATTAACAGTATGCCTTTCCCCCACTGCCTCTTCTGGCAAAGGTGCTGCTGAAAGCCAGATTAGAGAGGCCACAAATGATACTCATTGCTCCAGACTGGCCCTGCCAACACTGGTATCCACTACTAAGGAACATGGCTCAAGGCCCACCATGGATTTTACCTCAAATTCCTCACCTGCTCACTCAGCAAAACAATCAGATTCTACATAGCCAGCTCAAGACTTTAAATCTGGCTGCATGGTAAATTACCTAAACAATCAGTCAGCACTTCTCTCTAAAGCTGTTATGGATGTCATTCTGGATGCCAGGAGGCCCAGCACCAGGAAAGCCTATTCAGACAAATGGAAAAGATTCTGTGCCTGGAACCAGGCTAAAGGCCAAAATCCCCTTGTCCCAAATATTCCTCAGATTCTACAATATTTAACTGAGATGTTGCACAAAGGACTTTCCTTTTCATCTATTAAGATCCACGCCTCAGCTATTTCAGCTCAATGCAACACGGATCCTCCTATATTTTCACATCCATTACTAAGACAGTACCTCAGAGGGGCTAAGAACATAAGACTGGCCCCGGAGAGCACCAACACCAACTTGGGATCTCAACTTTGTTTTGGAAAAACTTACACTACCGCCCTTTGAACCAGCTTTTACAGCTAATTTACAGTTTCTATCATGGAAAACTGCCCTGCTGCTAGCAATAACTTCAACACAAAGAGTCTCAGAGCTACAGGCCCTAATGGCAGTGGAGCCTTTCATCAGGACAGAGTCGCTTTATGAACTAACCCTTCCTTTATGCCAAAGGTGGTATCCAGTGTGGCTCTAAACCAAACCATTCATTTGCCCACCTTTTATCCAAACCCCCAGAACAAAGGGGAAAGGCTTCTACACTCTTTGGACATTCACAGGCAATTACGTTACTACTTGGATAAAACTAAGGCTTTCAGAAAATCTGACCAGCTCTTTGTATCCTGTGCTGCAGGATCACAAGGAAAGGCCATCTCAAAACAGACCATTTCAAAATGGATAGGACATTGTATCCGTTTCTGCTACACACACCATGGGAAACCTGTACCTGGTAACATTAGGCCCAATTCCACCAGGGCTACAGCAACATCAACAGCCTTCCTCAGAGGGGTACCAACCAAGGATATTTTGGAGGCTGCAACTTGGAGTTCAGTGCACACCTTCACCAAGCACCATCACTTACCTCTGTACTCTAAAACTAGAGCTGGCTTTGCCACTGCAGTTCTGCAGGGCCTACTAGCTTCTCCAAACCCTGTTTAGTTCCACCACCCATCCTTAGCGTTGGGATTCAACCCAAGTGTGATGACTGCAGCAGTGTAACACAATGAACATAGTACAGTTTTGTACCTACCATAAATGTAGATGTTTGAGTGTTCACACTGCTGCAATCCAGGTTACCCTCCCTCTATCCCCTCTGACCTAGCTGAACTTTTCTATACCTTTCTATCCTGTACAACCTTTGTGGTGTATTTGCTTGTAACTGAAGGTATTCCTTTCATGTTTTATTAGCAATATGTATTGCCTACCTACTTGGGGGCACCTGACATCTGGGGCAAGAAAAGCTGAAGAAAATGGCGTCGGATGCCTCTTTATATACCCTTGGCTCACTGACGTCAGGGAAGAAGCGACAGCAACCGACGCCGGACCAAGACTTTGGAACTCTGGCCGACTGTGGGGACCGCCTGATGGCAGGATAACCCAAGTGTGATGACTGCAGCAGTATGAACACTCGAACATCTACATTTATGGTAGGTACAAAACTGTACTTTTCCATCTTAGTTCTTGTGCATTGCAACATACTTGTACATTTTAAGTTCCTACCATCCTATTTATTTGCATGTTTTGTGTTTTATTTCCAAGTCTGTACTTTATCTTTATGGAAATTACTTAATCTTTTAATGATTCTATCTCCAGGTCTTTTATTTCCTTTGTTACTTAGTACTTTATTTACAGTTTATATATTTTTTTATTTCCACTTTCATGTCATTTCTCTTTTAGCTGCTAATAACACTAAACTTGATATCCCTACGATGTCTCAACAGTTCGAGACGTGGACACCAACTCATTAGCATCATCTTATTAATTAAGATAAGCTTCCACCAACAACTGTGTCAAGGTTTTCTGTAGTGAGTTGTTAAACTCTGTGAACTACACATTCTCAAATAATGTTTTCCTAATTTCCTCACTCACTCCCTTCACTTCTCTTATATCTGCTCTTGCCTTAGGTAAAATCTTCTGAAGTCTTTTTATAAAAATGTCTGTGTAAATATTTCCATGAAAATATACTAAATATTCTGCATGCTTTAGCCTGTTTAGAGGTGTTACAGTTTTCCTCCCATTTCTCTTTTGTAATTTGCCGTTCTAATCTCCCCTCCCACTCCCTCATATCTTCTCTGATTGTATTGTATAGTTTTTGCATAATGTTTCATATTATTCTTTACTTGATAGCAGTTTCTATTTTTGATCCCACTAAAAATCCAAACAGAGTTGGTCTTTTATGTGATAGGAGAAGGGCAGGCATCTGCGTACACAGTACAATAAGACAGTAATGACAGTACATTTGTATGTTATTTACAGTTTATGCAAATAGGTAGGCATTCAACACTTGTTAAAAGCATGTCTACAAAGAAAGATGCAACTACATCTTGAGCTGAAAGGAGAGGCCTTTGTCATGGAAGCAGGTGCATTTATTTGGTGTCCTTAAACAGTTGATCTGAAGTAGGCAGACTTCATTTGTCTGCAACCTGTGGGTATCGGATCCGACCTCGGATCCGAGCCAGCATTTCAAAAGCTTAGGCTCCGAGCTCCTAGCTCCTCCCTCTTACCCATAACCCCTTGCCAAGCCCTGACTGACCTCAGATTTCGTTTGCCGCTTTCAAGTTGCGACGGATTCCGGAGCTCCTAGTACAGATAAGCTGTTTTTGACAGAAAAATTTTCAAAAACCTTAACTTTTTTTAATTTTATTAGTAGAAGTGATTGTGTTAGGCTTTCCTCTCTCTCTATTTTAAACTTTTCTCGGGTTTTGCGTAGTTTGTGTGTGTGTGTTTGTTTGAGGCCTGTTAGGGCTTAAAATGTCTGAAGCCCATAAGGCTGTATTCTCTAAATGTACCGAGTGTGGTCATAAGCTGTCCCCAGCGGATGGCCACACTCAGTGCGTTAAATGCTTGGGGGTTGAACACCTGTCATCTGGTTGTACCATTTGTGCAGGGTTCAACCCCCGAGCTTTGAGGGAGCGGAGGTCGGCTGGTGCTGGCGGGACTTCTCCCTCCAGATACCGCCTCGGCTTCTGCCCTTCTACTCAGCAAGCAGTTGCTGTGGGCTCTCCTCCTCCGGCTGGGACTCAACCTCCTCTAAAATGCCGGAGGAGAGAGAGTCTTCTAGGGAGAGAGAAGAAGGAGAGGCACAGGGAGAGGCACCACAAACGGAGAGCTGAAACCTCCAGTTCGGCTCCTCCATCTAAGCTGGCCTCCCCTGTGCCTTCTAGCTTTCCTCCTCGCTCCACTCCCTCGGTTCTCTCCTGGGCCCGAGGAGGAGGAGGCTAGCCCTTCAGCGAGGTCCCCAAGGCGGCTCTCTAGGTCCGCTTCGGTGGCCTCCACCAGATCCACATTCTCCATGAGTGAAGCAGATATGGACCGGATGATGAGGAAATTCATCCAGGCCCAAATGCAAATGGGAGTGCTCCTAGCCCCCCCCCCCATCCGGGAGGGGCTGACCTTTTTCGCCCTTTGGCTCCTTCTCCGACCCATACCATGGGTTCGGAGCTGTCGGCGCCGGGCAGAGTTGGATCCGGGGGTGGGTCGGATCCGATAGGTCGGCGCACCTCGGATCTGTCCCATCCCTTGAGTGCTTTGGGTACTTCGGACCAGACCTCTCAGAGCCGAGGACCGAGCCTCGGGTCCGAGGGAGCTGGTGTATCTTCGGCTCCGTCTAGGTCGGAGCACACCGGTCTCTCGGATCAGACGGTCTCGGCTCCGATCCGTGCGTCGGATCCGAGTGGGGGTCGGCTCTCGGGGTTTAGAGAAGCTGGCTCCCCCTCGGCCTTCGACGTAGTGGAAAGGGCACTGTTGAGGACTACCGGACCCCCGGTCCCTGCCACGGCTCCATCCCGCACTCCCTTGCAGTTGGGCCAGGCCCCCACCAGCCGGTCCCAGGGACAGCCCGCCTCGATGTCCCAAGTAGTTCCCTTGGAACATCCAGCTGGAAGAGTACTCCTCGGACAGCCCCAAGAAGTACCGGAAGCGTAAGTGCAAAAGGAGGCACATGGACTCCCCGAGTCCGCTATCAAGACACAGACTTGATGAAGGGAGGGCTCCCAAGGTCACCCCTGAAGACGCCTCATTTGGAGACATTATGGAAATTTTGAGGATCGGGGGTGGTCTGCCCCAAGGCCTCCTCAGACGAGTCTGTGTTCTTGGAGGCATTCGAGGCGGCCCATCTACCTCTTGGGTGTCCCTCCTGCCGACCCTCTGGTGGACCTTATATCCATCAGAGCGTGGAAGGATCCGGACACCGTTGAGCCTGTACCTAAGCGCCCTGACCGTATCCTTTCCCCTCCGGACCGCACTCACTGGAGCAAAGGCCCCCCAGTAGATGCCATGATGATGGCTGCAGCCACTAAGAGGGAGTTGGCCCAGGAGAGTCCCTCTATGCATCCTCCGGGCAAGGAGTCCCGCCGATGGATCGCATTGGGAAGCGAGTTTTCAGTTCAGCAACCTTCTCTTTGAGAGCTGAACTACATGGCACACGTCATCAAGATGCAGCGGGATCTGATTAAAGAATATGCTGCATCTCCCCCGGAGTCCATGTCGAGTGAGGATAAACAGGTATACTCCACCCGAATGGCCACTCTTAGATCAGTTTCAATACATCTATGCGGCTGCTTTCTCACGCTACTGAGGGAGCCGCTAGAGCCAGCGGAGCAGGCCTAGTCATGAGGCGACAGGCCTGGCTCCGCCACTGTGATTTTGCAGAGCCCTTCAAGGCGACCTTCGAATGCCCCTTCGATGGTTCTACCTTGTTTGGCAAAACTGTTCGCGAAACATTAGTCCAGAGCGAGAAGGACGGAAGACGCTGTCTGCCGCCGGAGTCCGCTTCTCAGCTCCCCAGAGGTCCTTCTCAAAGAACCAAAAGGGACAGAAGAAGATGTGGTTCCGGAATCGCAGCAGTCCCAACCTGCTCCGGATAACCAGTCCTTCCGTGGCAGAGGAGGATGGGGATGTCGCCGCCCTAGAGGCAGGGGCTCCTAGCAACTTTGGGTCCAGAGAACCTTTCTCTGATAGGCCCACGCAGCAGCCCTGAAGGGTTGCCCGGCTGTCCGTCTCTGGAGGCAGTCGGGGCGCCGAGGCACCTGACTTCTTGGGAGTCCATCACAACAGACCGCTGGGTGCTTGTGATATCCAGAGGTTATACAATTCCCCTGTACAAGGTTCCCAGATCTCGCAGCCTTCCAGATGTTCCACCCGACCAAAGGGAGGCAGCAGCTATCGAAATCGGACAGCTGCTAGAAAAAAGAGCTATCCAGTGCATCCCCAGATCAAACCGGGTCAGGGTTTTACTCCAGGTTCTTTTTAGTGCCAAAGAAAATGGGGGACTTAAGACCGATCTTAGATCTTTCCCTGCTGAACCTGTCAGTAACCAAGCAAAAGTTCCGGATGGTCACCCTTCAATCTATACTCCCTCTTGAGGAGAACGACTGGATGTGCTCCATCGACCTCAAGGACGCGTACTACCACATTCGCATGGACAAACGGTCCAGGAGGTTTCTTCGCTTCTGGCTGGGAGCCAGTCATTATCAGTTCAGGGCCCTTCCCTTTGGTCTCACCTCAGCCCCCAGGGTGTTCACCAAGGTCTTGGCTGTTGTAGCGGCCCACCTGAGGCTCCAGGGATTACAGGTCTTTCCGTACCTGGACGACTGGCTCCTGACGGCATCATCAAGGCATCTTCTGTGCTCAGCCAGGGACTACTTTCTTCGACTAGCCCCAAGGTTGGGCATCACTGTCAACTGGGAGAAATCTTTGCTGCACCCCACACAAGTTATAGATTTCATAGGAGGAAGGCTAAACACCAGGTCAATGCGAGCCTTCCTCACTCCAGACAGAATTGCCAACCTGAAGTGTCATGTAGCAAAGGTCCTGCAACCATTTCCGACTGCAGCTTCGGTCCTGAGGGCCCTAGGTTCGATGACGGCAGCTATCCCGCTTCTTATTCATGCGCGCCTACGCATGCGGGTTCTTCAATGGACCCTTCAGGTTCAGTGGTCCCCTCTCAGTTCCTCTCTCAACTCTCCGATAGCGGTCAGCAAAGCGTGCAAGGATTCCCTTCTTTGGTGGCTTCTGTCTCCGGAGCCCCTGACAGGGAGGCCTTTTTTGTGCTGCTTTTCCCCGAGCCACAGTGACCACGGACGCTTCCTGCCTCGGGTGGGGGGGGGCATTCTGCGGGAAAGATTGTCCAAGGCACGTGGAACCCCACAGAGACGTTGTTGCATATAAATGTCCTGGAAATGAGGGCGGTGCTCCTAGCGTTGCAAGCACTTCACCACGTTCTTCCTTCAGGGACTATTGCGATTCAGACAGACAACATGTCAGTAGTCTGGTACATCAACAAACAGGGAGGAACCAGGTCCTATCCCCTTTGTCGAGAGGCCATGAGAGTCTGGGAATGGGCAATTTCCACCAAACGCTTTCTGGTAGCAACGCACATTCCGGGAAAATCCAACATATGCCTACCCTCCACTACCTCTGATGCAGAGGCTTCTGCAGAAAGCCAACAGTTTGGGGAGCAGAATGATTCTCATTGCCCCGTTCTGGCCTCGTCAACCCTGGTTCCCCTTTGTATGGTCTCACAAAATCAATCCACCCTGGATTCTGGATCCGATTCCGGATCTCATCTCTCACCCTCTGGGAATTTCGGTTCCCAATCTACACACCCTGAAATTGACAGCTTGGCTGCTCCAATTCCATCCTTGATTAGGACTCCCGGTATCTCGTCACCGGTCAAGGCCATTTTAGTGGCAGCTCATAAACCTTCCACCAGGCAGGTTTATCGGAGTAAATGGAAGAGATTCTCTATTTGAGCGGTTCAGAGAACTTTGGATCCTTTCTCAGCACCTATGTCAGCAGTGCTGGATTTTTTAACAGATCTCTTTCATCAAGGGGCAAGTTCTTCCACGATTAAGGTACAATTGGCAGCCATCTCGCATTATCACATTGGTCATGAGACAGCTCGCCTCATGACGGCTAAATTGTGCAAAACCTTTCTCAAAGGGATTTTTTATTGAGGCCTCCAGTCAAGGAGATTGTACCACCTTGGGACCTATCCTTAGTTCTGCAAGCCCTTACTGCTCCTCCCTTCGAGCCTGCAGCTTCTACAGACCTAAAGTACCTTTCCTGGAAGACTGCCTTCTTAGTAGCTATCACTTCAGCCAGAAGAGTGTCTGAACTTCAGGCTCTATGCGTCAAGCCGCCTTACCTTTCTTTCTTTCCAGATAGGGTGTGCCTCAGGACCAATCCATCTTTTCTTCCGAAGGTCTCTTCAGAATCTAATATCAACCAATCAATCAATTTACCTGTGTTTTTCCCAAGTATTCAAACAAAGGAGAATACAAATTGCATTCTTTGGATGTTCATAGACAATTACGATTTTATGTTCACAGAACAGCTGGTCACAGGCAATCAGATCAGCTGTTCGTCTCCTTTGCTAAATTTGCTTTGGGTAAAGCAGTGTCTAAAGTCACACTTTCTAGGTGGATTGCTAATTGTATTCTGCAGGCTTATGACACTTCAGGTAGACCTGCTCCTCAGAGGGTTACGGCTCATTCTACTAGGGCAGTTTCCACGTCAGCCGCCTTTAAGTCCCGTGTGTCATTGGATGATATCTGCGCGGCAGCTACTTGGGCCTCGCCTCATACCTTTATTTCTCATTATAAAGTGGATGTTGTTTCCAGAGGAAGAGCATCCTTTGGCTCAGCGGTGCTCGAACATCCTTCCTTGACGCCGCCCAAGATTCAGGTAGCTGGGGACTCTGTCCCACAGGTTGCAGACAAATGAAGTCTGCCTACTTCAGATTTAGAAGTTATGTACTCACCATAACGTTCCATCTGAGTAGGTGACTTCATTTGATGTAACCATCCCCCCCTCCATCCCCCTGACCTTTATAGAGCGAGTATTTATGCTTTTGTTTATGTACTGTAGTCAGTATTATTTAGGCAAACTCAATCTGAGGTCAGTCAGGGCTTGGCAAGGGGTTATGGGTAAGAGGGAAGAGCTAGGAGCTCGGAGCCTAAGCTTTTGAAATGCCGGCTCGGATCCGAGGTCGGATCCGATACCCACAGGTTGCATCCAAATGAAGTCACCTACTCAGATGGAACGTTATGGTGAGTACATAACTTCTAATTTTTTTTTCAGTTTTTCTGTATAATCAGAGTGTCTATTGTTGCCTCATTTATGCTGATAGATTCCAAACAGCTGGGCCTATCCTGGAGAAAGCTCTTTTGTCTGTGAAGGTTTTAAAATAAGGCCAGTTAAGGATAATGCAATCTTATTGGCTGTATCCAAGTGTGTAGATAGGCTGCTTTATTTGTAATTTCCATTCATCTCACACTAGGGGATTTCACCCTAGATTGGTTCACCTGCATATCAGAACACCAAGTAATCTAATAAATCTCCATGGCTACCAGCAGCTAGTCCAAATTCCAACTAGATGTGATAAAAATCTAAAAGGGAATCTATCCTTGACTGGGTCCTAACTAACAACCCCACATTGTACCCCCACGCAGGCAGTCTCTCAGATACAGTTGTATACAGTGGTTCAGTTGGTGGTGATAGTATGGGGGTGTAGAGTATGGTAGGAGGACATGGTGGGTGGAGGGTGGGAGCTTGTTAATATTTTCAGTTGTGGTGGTGTTTTGGGATTGGTTGAGATGGTGGGTGGGGTGTGTGGTCTTGTGGCTATATATTGGCAGATAGTATGGGCGGGTAGGAATTGGGGGAAGGGCAGGGAGTGGAGTGAAGCCCGAGCATAGCAGGCAGGCCCAGATCAGTAGTCATCTGTAAGAAAAGTACAGTTTTGTACCTACCATAAATGTAGATGTCCGAGAGGTATGCATCTGCAGTCCTTACAAATGGGTTGTCCTGGCCTCAGGCAGCCCTTCGGTCGGCCGGATTCCAAAGTCTGGGTCTGGCCTCGGCTGATGTCGCACTTCACCCGACGTCATAGCTGCAGTTCTGCGGGTATAAAGGCATCAGACGACGCCATTTTCCTCAGTGTTTCTTGCCCCAGATGCCAGGTGCCCTCTAGGAAGGCTAAATTTGGATAAATGCAAATGTTTCCAAACAATAGAGAACAAATAGAAATAAACATGTATATACATATATACAAACAAATACACCATAATAGATTCCCCCAGCTAGCTACAAGGTGGGCAAATACCCTAGGAGTACCACAGAGGGGAAGGAGGGTGGGTAATCCTGACTGCAGATGCATACCTCTCGGACATCTACATTTATGGTAGGTACAAAACTGTACTATGTCCTTCAAGGATGCATCTGCAGTCCTTACAAATGGGTAGAATACCATAGCCAAACTGGGGGAGGAGGCACTAAGGAAGCACTAAGAGTTTATGGTGTATTTAAGATCCCTTGCAAAACAGCAGTGGCAAAACCTGCTCGGGATCTGGAGTATAAAGGCAGATTATAATGCTTGGCAAATGTATGCACAGAGCTCCAAGTAGCAGCCTCTAAAATGTCTTTGGTAGCCACTCCTCGTAAGAAAGCTGTAGTAGTGGCTGTAGCCCTTGTGGAATGAGGTCTGATGTTTTCTGGAGTTGCCTTTCCATGAGAAGAGTAACAAAATCTAATGCAATTTCCTATCCATTTTGAGATTGTTTGTTTTGAAATTGCTTTTCCTTCCATTCCTGTGGCATATGCTACCAGAAGCTGGTCAGTTTTTCTATAGTTCTTGGTTCTGTCCAGGTAGTAGCGCAATTGTCTGTGTACATCCAAGGTATGCAGCAATCTTTCCTCCCTGTTCTGTGGGTTGGGGAAGAATGTTGGCAGGTGTATTGCTTGGTTTAAAGATACTCTGGAGACCACTTTTGGCATAAAGGTAGGATTAGTTCTCATGGACACTCTATCCTGATGGAAGATGAGGAAGGGCTGTACTGCCATTAATGCCTGTAATTCAGAAACCCTTCTAGCTGAAGTGATTGCAAGCAGGAATGCAGTCTTCCAAGATAAGTACTGTAATTCTGCTGTTGCTGCTGGTTCAAAAGGGGGGAGTGTTAACTCTTCTAACACAAAGTTCAAGTCCCATGTAGGCAATGGTGGTTTCCTTGGTGGTTTCACATTTTTAATTCCTCTGAGAAACTGTCTGAGTAGAGGTTGAGAAAAGACTGGAGGATCCATGTTGTATTCTGCTGAAATTGCTGATGCATGAATCTTAATGGAGGAGTAAGACAGACCCTTGTGGAAAAGCTCTGCTAAATATTCCAGGATGTTAGCTATGTTTGCCACTGATGCATCTACTCCTTTTGTTGCACTCCAAATGAAATATCTTTTCCATTTTGCTGAATAAGTTTTTCTTGTTGAGGTTCTGCGAGCCTCCAAAATAATGTCTTTAACCCTTTGAGATAAATCAGGGTTATTTTGTCTTATGTAATGTTCCAGGCAGCCAGCTGCATTGTTTTCAGGCTTGGATGCAGGGTTTTGAAGTTGTTCTGTGTTAACAGTAAGGGAACTAGGGGCAGAGGCCATATTTGTTCCCGAGACATGCTCCTCAGTAATGGGTACCAATGCTGCCTCGGCCAGTCTGGAGCTATCAGGATGATCCTTGGACGGTCGTCTTTGATCTTCAATAGCACCTTGTGCATCAAAGGAAGAGGTGGGAATGCATATGCTTTCAGGTTTTTCCAACTGAAAGATAGGGAGTCCACCTTCCACGCAAGTGGGTGGTATGCCCTCGTGCAAAATTTTTTTCAATTGGTGGTTGTGTGGGGATGCGAATAAGTCTATTTCTGGTAGTCCCCATTTCTCTGTAATGGTTTTGAAGATGTCTGGGTGAAGCATCCATTTGTGGGCATCCGTGGTAGTTCTGCTTAGGATGTCTGCTAGTATATTTTCTTTTCCTGGTACAAATATTGCTTGTAAGTGAATGTTGAAGCTCAGGGCCACATTCCAGAGGTCCATTGCCATCCGGCATAGAGGGTATGAATGTGTGCCTCCCTGTTTGTTGATGTACCACATAACTGTGGTGTTGTCCGTCCTTATCAGCAATTGACCCTGTCAAGAAGTGGTCTGAATGTCTGAATTGCCAGTTTTACTGCCAGCATCTCCTTTTGATTTATGTGTAGGTTCAGCTGGTCTTGAGTCCATAAGCCTTGTATGCACTTGTCCAGCATGTGTGCCCCCCAATCGAGGTCTGAGGCATCCGCTAGATAGTCTGGCTTGGTTGAGTGCTGTGGAAGGGCATCCCTTTGTTCGATTGACAGGCCTCGCCCACCATTGGAATTCTTGCTTCAGGCATGGAATTATTGGAATTTGGGTTTCTAGGCTGTGCTTGTGCTGAGACCATAAATTCCTTAGGTACCATTGTAACTTTCTCATATGTAGTCTGGCATGTGGAATCAATATTATGCAGGATGCCATGTAACCCAGGGCTTGCAGGACTTTCCTTGCTGTTAGCTGGCTTTGCTTGGTTAATGCCATGAAATAGAGAGGAAGTTGCTTCTGTTTTTCTGCTGTGAGGGGTGCCATTTGATTTGATGTGTCCAGTTCTGCACCCAAGAAAGTTATCCTCTGGGATGGTATCAGCCTTGATTTTCTTATATTGACTGTGTATCCCAGGGCTTGTAGTATATGAATGACCTTTTTCAAATCTTTTTCTAATTTGTGTTTGTTGTCCGCTTGTAACAGGCAGTCGTCCAGGTAAGGGTAAATTTGAATTCCCTGAAGCCTGCAATGAGCAATTACTGATGCCAGGCATTTCGTGAATACTCTGGGCGCAGTAGATAAGCCAAAGGGCAATGCTGAGAATTGATAATGCTCTGATCCTGCAAGAAATCTGAGGTATCTTCTCTAATTTGGTCGTATGGGGACGTGCAGGTATGCCTCCTTGAGATCTAGAGTTACCAGCCAAGACTCCTTGCCCAGCATGGGAAGAAGCTGCTGAAGGGTCAGCATTCTGAATTTTGGAACAATGATGTATGTGTTTAGAGCAGACAGGTCGAGAATAGGTCTCCATTGGTTTTCTTTTCTTGGTACCAGGAAAGGTCTGGAGTAAAATCCTTGCCCTTGTTCCATGGACGGTACCCTTTCTATAGCTCTCATCCTTAGTAAGTGGTGTATTTGTTGTAGAGCATTTGTCTTCTGATTTGGAGGTAGGTTTGGCATTCCTCTCTTCTTGGTAGAGTATGGAAGTGAAACCTGTAACCTTGGTCTATTGTCTGTAAAATCCATTTGTCTCCTGTGATGTGATGCCAGTTTACTGAAAATAAGGCTAGCTTTCCGCCTAAGGGTGCTTCTAGTTGTTCCCTGGTAGGCGGTCTCAGAGCCAAGTCACTGTGATTGTCCTGTGGAAGTGGTGGTGGCTGGATCTGTGGCAGTACTTCACTGGTTGTTAGGCTGCCACTGACGTCCCCTGTAGGCACCTCTGGATTGACCCCCTGCCTCTTGGGCGCCTATTCCTGCCTCTCTGAGCTCTGGAGGTGTCTGGAAAGGACCAATTCTTGGAAGGCCAGTTCCTACTAAACCTTGGAGGCTGGACCTGTAAGAAATCCTTGACTGTCTGGACAGATTTTGCTTTCTCTTCCACCTTCTTCAGCACCTGCTGTGCAGGGGAGCCAAACAAATTGAGCTTATCCATGGGAGCATCTAGGAGCTTTGATTTAACATGGTCTGGTAAGGACTGCTCTTTTAACCATGCATGCCTTCTGATCACTGTACCAGTCATAGCTGATCTAAAGGAAGCCTGCAGTGCATCATAGCCGCATTTTAAAGAATGATTACTGACCTGCTGAATGTTATGTACCATTTCCTGAACAGATTTTTTGTCTAATGGTTCAGACAAGGACAGTTTTTTAGTTAACTGATCTAACATAAATTCCTGATACTGAATCATGTGGAATTGACAGTTTAAGGCTCTAGCCGAAAGAGTAGCAGAGGTGTAAACTTTTTTACCCCATCTCTCTAAAGCCCTAGATTCCCTTTCAGAGGGGAGGGGTTTTTGGCAGAGGTAGCTGCTACAGCCTTGGGTCCCTGGGAGATAGTTTCAGGATCTGCAAAAGGAGCCTTATACAAATGATAATGTGTGTCCGGAACCCTGTAGTACCTGTCGGGCTTAGCAGGGGCCGGAGGAAGAGAATCAGGAGCAGTACAAGCATCATTAAATGCATCATCCACAACAGTGAGTACTGGAGGAATGGCCAAAGGCCTATGCTGTGGCAAATGCAAAAAGGTCCTAAGCCTTTTCCTAGAGTCTGTAAAATCCTGGCCCTGCCATTGAAACTGTTCCCTCATAGCATGCAAGGTTTCCCCAAAAGAAAATTCCTCAGGCGGAGAGGCAGAAGGAATGGAGTCTTCTGCATCAGAGTCCTCATAAGGAGAATAAGGGCCCTCTGGAGGGTTAGTATTATCTGAATCATCAGAGGAGTAATCTGAAGAAACTGGCTCAGGGGGCTCTGCTCTAGGCCTCTTCTCTGGAGGTGGGTGAGAGGCCCTGTCAGGGTGAGGTTGGGATCCCCGGATCAAAGAAATGAGTTCCTCTGCTAGACTAAGCATTTGAGAACTAGAGCTAGGCCTGTGAGAGGGGGTCTTAGCAGGCACAGTTTTGGTAGGTTTTGCTGCTTTAGCCCTGGCAAAAGCCTTAATCGACATGGATGCAGGGGGCCTAGCAGCTCCACGTGCAGGAGTAGATATATCTAAAGGTATAGTATCAGATAAATCCTGAGAACCTGCAAGAGCAGGTGGGATTTCAGTAGCAGATTCAGCCATGCTGGAAGAGGCCTCGGTAGGAGGCACGCTTTCGGCTGAAGGAAGAACCGTGGACTCTGTTTCAGCCGAAACAGAGACACTCGCGGTTGGCTTAACCGCGGTTTGGCCGAGACCGCGGGTGTCGGTCCTTTTCCTTGCGTTTTTTAGTTAACCAACTGCAAAAACAGTAACCTGATCTCTACCACGATGCAATAAAGTGACACATGAAAGTGCAATCAAAAGTCCATGAAGCAACCAAGTAAACGTAGCAAAATTGTAGTAAAAACTCCTTTAATCCATAAAATAGTGGGTAACGGTAAGCGCTTTCGCGTGGGTGCAACCACGCTTCCTCAGACAATAAAGAACCCCACACAAAACGTTTAAATAGCATAAGTTAAAATCTAATTAAAACCAATTAACCTATTTAGCAATAAATGCTTTAAAGAGAAACCAACAAACTAGTGTCTATATAGCATTCTTATGTTACAAAATATAAAACGAAGCTATTGCAAACTGTAAGAAGTTACTAACTTCCAGTTTCATTCTATAAATGAGTAAAAAACATTTCCAAGATCGTACAAATTATACTGTCAAAATAAGAAAAAGAAATGCAGGAGATACAATCAATTGCGAGTTAATCTTTCATGACATGAAGCTAAGCAGATCAGTTAAAACGCTACTGAAACATTTTCTTTTTTCAGAATATAACTTAAAGCTATATCATCAGCTTTAGGAATCTAAATTTAGAGACCAACGGCTGTAATGGTTTAGATGCAAGAATTCAGTAAACATGAAAAACATTTCTGCATTAAATACAGTAAAATAAAAGTATAAGTTTGTGTAAATAAAAAGAATTTAGCAGATCAAAAATTACGGTTTGATAGCAGTAAAATACATTTTAAAAAAACGGATGATTCATAGTACAAATAAGACCAAAATCAGCCTTATCAGTCTAGTTGCTAACCGCAACTATAAACAGATATAAACTAATAAGCTAGCGGAACACATGATAATGCAAACAAACAAAATCGTTGCAAACAAAAACTATATTTGTGATTTACCGCTACATAATGAGATTTCTGTTCTATTAAGGAAGAAAGCTTACAATGCATCCTCAAGTTGACACTGAACATGTTTCTTCGGAGCAGCTTACTAACTTCTAAAGGAGGAGTTGAACGGTAAAAACAAAACAATATTTAAAGTGCAAAAAATACCTATCACATAACATACATCTGAATATAAATCCTTATGGGTGTTTGAAATATTAATCTAATATCACTAGTATACTAAAGGGAAAAGTGTATACTAAAGAAAAAGAATATATATGTATATGTAATGTGGGTATAGAATACCATTACAAAATGAAGTAAACATTATAGTGATAAAATATTTCATGGATTTTTTATCAAAAAGTGTTTTTTTAGAAGGAGAAGTATATCTTAAATTTATTAGCTATAAAAACATATATATAAACATATATTTAAAATCATTCACTATAAAAATAAACTGAATTTTACTCAAAAACAACTTGTACCAAAACAAAACTTATATTTGTTAACTAACCATACAGCTCAACCTGGAAAAATAAAAATGAAATAAAAATAAAGAATTATTAACTGTTAAAGGCAACACCTGAACCTTATTACAAGTATATGAACAACAAATATATAAAAATATATATATGTATGTAATAACAGTAAAAGTTATAAATATAAACTATTTTTCAAAATGAAATAATTTATTGGTTCATTTACTTGCTATACACAGTGTTCATATTTACCATTGCGAAAAAGTAGACTGAAAATTTGGGACTAGAACATTATATGTCACTGCTGATAATGAACTCATTGAACTGATTTTCTAACTGGAGAAACAAGATATATATATATTTTTTTTGTTTTTTAGTTAAATGCGAAGTCGGAGTTTCCGACGGCATATTGTAAGCAAAAGCGGAGCCGAAAAACTCCTCAGCAAATTCCGACCGACGTCTAAGCGTCCGTCGGTTGAAAGAAGCACAGGCTAGACAAGCTGCTACGTCGTGGTCTGGGCCTAAACAAGGTAGGCAGTAAGAGTGGAAATCTTTATGAGGTATTTGTTTCCCACAAGTTAAACAGTTATTCACTTTTTCTGACATCGGCTGAGGCAAGAAAGAGTCCCCAACGGGGTACTTAGCTTTAGAAGTCTTCGGTAGTAGTAATCTCTGGTTCTGACCGACCGGCACTTGCGAACAGCTTCTGCTTCGGGCGCCACTCGGCAAGAAAGACAGAGGAAAATGGCGTCGGCTGATGCCTTTATACCCGCAGAACTGCAGCTATGACGTCGGGTGAAGTGCGACATCAGCCGAGGCCAGACCCAGACTTTGGAATCCGGCCGACCGAAGGGCTGCCTGAGGCCAGGACAACCCATTTGTAAGGACTGCAGATGCATCCTTGAAGGACATCCACTCAGTGAACCTTAACAAAAGGTATGCAACTTTGCACAGTCACTCTACTTTATACTGTTAAATCAAGGCAAGTGGAGACATTATCTAATTTTACCCTGAAATTCTTAAAAGGATATAAAATTAAAGCTGGGGTTAGTTACAGATGAGACAGGAGAGGCAATGGAATGCTATTTTATAGATTTAAGTGTTTCACAAAAGAAAATACACTTTATTGGGGGGGCACTTACTGGAGAGGGTTATGCAGCTGTTGCTTCCTGGTGATGTACTCGTCCATACAGTGGTTTGATTAAGGAACTGTACAGCAGAATGTACTGACACACTCACTAACATTTGTTTAATTTAGTGCAGTTAAGGTATTTTACTGTCTAGACACTTGGAATGATGAGCTTGGGGTACTGTAAGAAGAACAAATATACAGATTTTGTTTATAGTAGTTTGTATGTAATATGTTTGAGATGGAATATAAGTTTACAAGAGTAAGCCCATATTTGATTTTAGAGATAAGTACATTTTTAGGTAAGGCATTATCAGCTGTAATTGGAAGAGGTGCGAGATTCTGTAGCTTAATTTTTAGTTGTTGGTGTGTTTTGCTAATAATATTGTCAGTATCTTTTGCAAATGAAAGAGAAGGGTCCAACGTGATCTTTAAGTGCTTCTTTTCTTTTACTGGTTGTAGTAGGTTGCCATCTCTATCAGTAATAGTTAGATTTGGGGATTTAGGGAGTTTTCAGTGGATGCCAAATATGATAGACTACAGTGGATTGATTTGGAGCATTATTTTATTCATTCGGTGGTATAAATCGGTAAAACTAGTTAGTAGTTTGTGTTGAAGGGTCAAGGGGGCTTCTTACATGACTCAAGTAGTAACATATCTACATAAAGGGACCAAGTTGAGATGGGGAAGGTCAGTGGGGGGGGGGGGTCTATATTAACTCAGCGAAACGGCATAACATTGAATGCCATTTCGCCGACACATGTAGTACGAAATCTCAGAACAGCGACTTTTTTCCCAGGGAAAAAAATCCCTTGGCCTGAGCCATGACATTGTCCTTTACCCCACTGTAGTGCGATCTTGGAGTTGGTATATTTAGTTATGGGGGTGTGGGGAAGCCCCCCACTCTGTTTTAAGTCATGTGTTGTGTTTTATGGTTTACCGTTTTATTTCCCTGGGAAAAACAATTGGTGACTTGGTGTTTCGCTGTTGTGGAATTTCGGTGTTTATTTGTCGGAGGAAAACGGCATTTGCTATAATGCCATTTCGCTGAGTTAATATACACCCAGTCAGTGGTTATATCATTGAAAAATTGTGGAAAAAATAGCAGCCCAAAGATGGATCCTCACAGGACTCGTATGTTAATAGTGATTTCTGTCAAAAGGCAGGTCCCTAGGTGTACTTAGTGTTCTATTTTGGATGTAACTTTGATGCTTTCTTATTGTGTTTGAGCCAAAACTGAATTGGCATAGTTTGGAGAGAGGAGCAGGTTAGGATGTACTGCTTTGAATGCTATTGTCATATCATTGAATAAGACCCCTTGTTAGGTTTGAGTCATTTATGTTATAAATGGTGTGAGTAGGTGTGTATAATGCTGTCATAGCAGTGAAAGAATTTCTTAAATCATGTTTTGTATCACAAAGATGTCCATATTTGTAATCGCAAAATTATCTGTATATAAAGGTTTTTCAAATAATTTATTCATAGGTATCAGGTTTACTACAGATACGTAATCTTTGTATTCCTTAGGGTTTGTTTTTTTGGGAAGGGTAATGATGTGTGTTTGTGTAAAGGCTGTGGGGAAAAAACATTAGGGGTTAGAGATTTTGAATGTATGAGTGAGAGGTGCCACTACATAGGGAGCTGTTATTTTCATGAAGGTGGGGTGTAGTTTTAAGAGCTTAGCCCTGGCTTTTTCATTTATGTTGAGAAAATCTGTTTTGATTTCTTAATGGTCAGTTAACTAAAGTAAAGCTTTGGCTGTAAATTGCTGAGATGTATAGTTGTGAGGCTTGAATGTATCAGTTGTGTTATATAGCCATTTGGTGGGGAGCATCTGAACATTTATTTATTTCCAGTTTGATTACTGGGGAAGTCCGCTGGGCCCGGAGAGCCCGTTTTCAGTGGAGGCACGGAGAGAAAAGTTCCTTGGAACAGCTTACAGTAAAGATAGCAGTCCAATAAAAATAAAAGTGCAAGTACAAATACATATCAAGTAATACAAAGTGTGAGCAATATTGCCCATAGTGGAAAAATATCGTGCAGATACATTTTAACAAATTCACACAGTCAAAAATCAAAAGCTATTTACAATATTTACAGTGTGTGAGAAGATCGTATGGGAATTTGCTATAGAAGGTTATAGCCAGCTTATAAGGTGCTTAGGAACACAGGATACCTTCCCAGGGGCTTTTGTTAGAGTTCCAGGTAGGGAAAATGCAGTTACATTTCCCTTTGGAGGAGAGGTAGGTGTAAAGCTGAGATTTGAAATTTTGTGTTTGACATTGTCCTTAGTGTGGAAGGGAGAGAGTTCCATTTCTTACCTAGAAGAAGGAGATGAGTTGTCGTCCAGCAGGACGTGTAGGTTTGTTGACATTAATTATGTTTTGCTGTTCAGATCTGAGAGTTCTATTTGGGGTGTATGGGGGAAGGATGTTAGAGTGGGGCATTTGGTTGGATTAAATATTTGTCTATGTGCTGTAGTGGAGCTGGAGAAATCCAGGTAATTTGTGAATTCTAACCAGTTGAGGGATTGGAAGGTAACACAGTGATGAGTGGATTGTTTGGCTTTGGTGGCAAATTTAGAAATTTTGTTACAACAGCTTTCACGTTTGGAAGTGATGGAAGAGGATATGTTACTTAGTAGTGGGATGCCAGAGTATGCCTGGTAGAATTAGGAAATGGTTGTTCCTGTATAGCATACCTAGTTTTTGGTGGGTTTTCTTTATATTTTGCTGAATATGGATGTCGAACTTGAGGTGTTGGTCTGTAGTTACACTGAGTAGTTTGGCAAACAGAACAACTTCGATCGGAGAGTTGCTTTAGCTAAGGACTTGGAAGAAATTTTTATCAAAAGAGAAAGTTTTTCAGGGTGTGAGTAGTAGTATTTTAGATTTGTTAGCATTGAGAGAAAGGTGATTTTGGCACATCCAGATTTCAGTAGTTGAGAAGGCAGTCTGAGTTTTAGGATTTCAGGGAGGTTAGAGGCAGAGCAGAAAAGTGTAGAGTCATCTGCATATTGGATGACTTCGGCATTAGGAATAGCAGAGTGAAAGTTATTGATAGATATTAAACAGCATTGGTCTGAGGATGGACCCCTGTGGTACTCCAGTAGGGGTTGGTTAGAAAGGTGAGGTATCTTTTTTCCATTTCACAGCCTGAGATCTATCTGACCGATAGCTTGAGAACCAGGAAATAGTGTTTTGGGAGAGATTTAGGTTTGAGAGGTGACTTAGAAGGTGCTTATGAGAAACTATATCGAGTGCTTGAGAGAGATCTAGGAGCACTGTGGATACTATGTTCCCAGAATCTTGGGCTTGATTGACAGCTTCTAAGAATGAGAGTAGAGCTGTTATGGTGCTATGTCCTGGTCGGAAGACATGTTGGGTAGGGGTGAGAAGTTGTTTTTTAGTCAGAAAAGGCATAAGTTGGAGGTGGATGCATTTTTCTAGGATTTTGGAGACTGGAGAGAGAAGAGCTATAGGGCAGAAGTTTGAAATTTTAGTGTTTTTACCTCCCTTGTGGAGAGGAAGAATAAAGGTGGCATGCCAGAGTTTGGGGACATAGGATTCCTTCATGGATCTATTAGTTAGGATACTAATTTGGAGAGCTATACCATAGGCAGCAGACTTGAGAAAGGAAGAGGGGATGTTGTCAGGTGCATTGGAGCAGGATTTAAGTTTGGATAAAAGTATTTTTATGTAGTTAATGGAGACAGGTTTAAGCTCAAACATAGGGGGGAAATTATTTGGGGAATTAGATGAGGTCGAATGTAGGAGAGATGGGTCATTGTTGGGAAAAGTTTTTGTTGGGTTAGATATTGACTCTGTAAAGAAAGAGTTGAATAGTGAGTTTGATTCGAGGTCAGATTTACTTTGGTCTGGACACGGGTTATTTTTGGAGCCTGGTTTGAGGAGTTCCAAAAAAGCCTAGTATTTTGGATGGTTGGACTTGGAGCTTAGTGTAGTAGCATTTTCTTGTCTTTGAAGATTTTTTTTTTTTTTTTGTGCAAAGTTATGGAGCTGTGTATATTGGGGAAGGGTTTCTGGAAGTTTATTGTTTTGGTAAAGCTTCCGGGATTTGTCTCTGATGCTTAATTTGCTTTGTTTCTTTGGTTAACCAAGGGGCAGTTATAGTTTTTATTCTTTTTTTCCTTGGTGGAGCTAGGGAATTTAGAGCATCTAGGAAAGTAGAATTAAAGTGGTCTATGGCTTTATCAAGTGAAAGGGTTTTTGGAATGTTCCAATTCATTTGTTTTAGATAGAGAAGGTTTTGGGGTCAAATTTACTAAGGTTGTAGGTCTGAATATATTGTTGTTGGTGTAGATGGAAGGTGGTTGCACGGTAAGTGAAAGGTGGGAGGTGGTCACTAATAGAGTCAGGGATGGTGCCAGAGTTGGTATGGGTGACTAAGATCCAGTCAAGAGTGGATCCTGGGGGATTTGTTTTATTGGGTCTGGTGATGGAGTGGGTTACTTGAATAAAGTTAGAGGTTAATGGACAGGAAGGGTATAGGACTGTTGATTTTATCCCAGTCTATGTTTACATCGCCTAGTATGCAAGTTTCAAGGTTAATTTCAGCTGAGGCTCATTGGAGTATGTCTTCGAGGGTGATGATACAGAGGCTTTTGTGATTATTTTTAATAAACCGATTGTTAGTTCTGCACTGGCGAATTTAGGAATGGGGTTAGGTAGGGAAATTAAAGTAAGATTGGAACAGATTAATGCAATGCCTCCGCCTTTTTTCTTTGGGCAGTCACATGTAAGAGTGTAAAATCCAAAGGGAAGGATTTCCGAGTCAGAGATGTGGGTTTTGTGCCAAGTTTCAGAGATGGCTACAATGTCAGGTTGGTTATGATTTTGCCATGCTTGAAACTGACGTGCTTTGTTGCTGAGACTCTAGGCACTGTGTGTGAAAAAATTGAGTATTGTAGGGGGATGAAAGGTTAGAGGAAGGGGGAGGGTAATTGTTATTTGTGGGTGGGTTAAGTCCAGGGTTGGGGTGAATGTCTCCAGCTAAGATGAGGTTATTGAAGGAAGTTATTTTAGTGTGTTTATGGTTTGGATTTAGGGTATTCTGGATGGTCTAGCATTTGTGTAAGAGTAAGTGTCTTAGCAGTAGTGGAAATAATTTCAGGATTAAAAAAGTGCAGAGGGTTGAGCTGAATCAGAGAGGAGGAAATGGAAAAGAAATAATTATTTGTGTGAGGGAGGAGATGGATTTGTGTGGGAGTATGGTAAGGAGTAGAGAGTGGAAGCCGATTGGAGGTATAGGACCTGGCATGGTATAAAGTTGTTAGGAGTAGTAGGAGGGAGATGGGGGTTCGGAGTGTTAGGAACAGTAAGGAAGGCATGGTTAGAAAAAGGTAGTTTAATATGGGAGGAATTTAGTTGGAGAGAAGAGCTGTGGGGAGGAGAGGGGATGGTGAAAGAGTGATGTATTTAATTGCTGTGGGTGAAAGGAGGCGGGGTAAAGAGGGGAGGCTTTGATTTTATGGTTGACTGTGGTTGAAAGGAGGAGGGGTAAAGAGGGGAAGGCTTTGACTGGATGGTTGACTGTGGGTGAAAAGAGGAGGGGTAAAGAGGGAAGGGCTTTGACTGGATGGTTGACTTGAGTGGGTAGGGAGTGGTTGAAATAAAAGTAGGAGTAGTGGGAGCAGGTGGGAATTGGGGGCAGGGTAGGTGAGCGGAGTGAGCCCACAGGGCAAACAGAGCAGGTAGAGCCAAGGAGAAGGAAGAAAGCCAGCGAGAAGTTATCGGTGAAGCTGAGAACTAGCTTAGAGGTAAGGAGGCACTGGCATAAGGCACTGTGTGTGAAATTAGAAGGATGCCGAGTGTTGACAGGGGATAGGAGCTGAAAAAATGGCAGTAGCAGTTTAGTACAATATAGTAAGTATTAATGGGGCCTAAAACATGACAGTGGTAAATTAATAGAACAGTTACAGTACTTTTGGCTTGTATTAAAAGATAGGTAATGGTTGAACAATGCCATCTGGTGGGCTAACTGAGTAAGTACAATGGTAAGCTACGAGCACTTGGAGGAGGGGGAAAGAGCCTAGGAGAGTAAAGGGAGATAAAACCCGTGGTAGACTGCTAACGAATGCATGCAGGGTTAATATACAACAGTGGCAGGTATAGGATATATTTTTATTTTACAATAGGGTACATACACGTTTAAAGTTAGTTCTTGGGGCGGCAGAGTGGTTACCTAAGCACTGCAGGATCCCCTTAGGATGAACTATACACAAATAGCATTAGTAATCACAAACAAAAACAATACCAGGTAGTACTTACATGCGAGCACACTACTGGGGATTCCTATGAAGCAAGGCAGAAAAGCTAAGTCAAATGATAGTGCCTTTCTACATCAGGTTTTTTGATACCTCTGTAATTAAGCAAAAGTGGGAGGGAGGTGTGCAGGGTCAAAATGGGGGAGGGGGTAGACACAAAGTAATACAAGGTTGTGAGTCAGAAAAACTGGACTAGGCCAGCTGCTAAAAAGATAACAGGAAAACCAAGTTAAGTCGATTCCAGGTCAGTGTAATGCAGTATCTTCCTAATAACTACAAATCTTACGCTACTATTCTAGTACAGTGTGGTGAAAAGGACCACCACTTCTACAGGGAAAAACAATTGAAGTACAGGTACATAGGTAAACTTTTTTGAAGAGAAAGTAGTTGTTTTAAGTAATTGAACTAGGAGTACAATAGGAAGAGAAAAATGGGGGGGGGGGGCAGTAGTGTGCACGCGTAGTGAAAGGGGAAAGAGTCTTCAGTTTATAGGACAAATTAAATACAACTCCAACATACACTAGTGTAGCTGAAAGCATTTTAGTGTTCCACCGATGCAGGGTCTCAGTGCAGGGCAATGAGGCAGCCTGGCATTGATTGGAGGTTGGCCAAGACACAGGATGAAACTTTTGCTGAGGCCAATGCGAGCACACTACTGGGGATTCCTATGAAGCAAGGCAGAAAAGCTAAGTCAAAAGATGGTGCCTTTCAACATCATTGTAATCTTTGGTTAGATCATTAGTAATGTCTGTTTGGAAGGTTTTATACTCTCTAACAAAAGTTAAGGCATAGTGCTGTATTGTTGGCTGATTGTGCGGAGTCTGTGATTTGTCTGTCTGCTTTTTTAAGATTTTACCTATGTCCAGAAGTGTTTTGGGCATGAAGCTAGTATGGTCCATCTGTCTTTGTATCATTCATGTGGATAGTTGTTTGAAGGCTGCTGTTTCCATTCATTTCATACTGAATCCCTGGATTTACATAGTGGTTTAGGTGCTGTGAAAACCAATGGCTTTTCTGTCCCCTTAATCTCATTTTTTTAATAGTTGGTAAAAGAAAATCAGAGATGCAAGGAGAATAGCAGACCTCAGTGTGAGAGCAGCCAATAGTATGTACCATGCTTGTCCCAAAAAACATTGGGGATTTGGAGATTTAGTAAGAGTTAACAGCAGTCCAAATCTTCAGAAGTAAAAACTTAGTTTTTAAAATATAAAAATCAAGTTGATTTTGTCATTGAAGAGAGTATTTTTTTCAGTCTTTTCAGTGACAAAACCTGCTTGATTTTATTTTTATTGGGCGTATCCTAGGGCCATATATGATGAACTGATTAAATTCTGTTTGTGGATGAAAGCTCATATGACTGAATAAAACCGAGTCTTTTCAGTGACAAAAATCAACTGATTTTTATGTTTTAAAAACTATTTATTTACTTTTGAAGTTTTGGAATACTGTGAACTCTTAACTGAATGCCTGAAGTGCAAGTGTTTGCTGTGATTTTTGTGACAAACATAGTAGTATAGACAGCTGGTCATTTTCATGCTGGGGTCAGTTGATCTCCTTGCATCTCTGATTTTTTTTTTTTGTGTCCTATTATTCAAATTTTGGATGTATGTCGGGGTACTGAATGTGAGATGGATATACCAGAACCATTGGTGATGTTTTCCTTTTATAGTTGGGAAGATGGATTCTTGAATTTGGCACATAGATTCTAAGAAGTTTGCATACACTTTGTTTAGACCTGTGCATTTGCAAATAGTGGATTAATCAACAGTTTGTAGGTTCTCATTTAGCATTTGCTGTTTAATTTAGAATGGCCAGTAGGAAATGATACAAAGTGGTTGCTTTAAAGGACCACGTCAAATGAACTGGACTGTGATTGCTATGAATATCCGGTAGTGTTTAGCATTTCACTTTTAAACTGATTGTAATGAAGCCAAGAAATAGAGTTATTGCCTGCCAGTTGGGTCTTGTAAGTTCTTTGACTAGTTGTTTCAAGCTACAAAATAGAACATTTTATTAAGTGGGTGGTTGATGTGAATATTAGTCACCTGTTGGTATTTTGTTGTGTGGTTCACCATTAACAAAACATACTGTATGATTTGTTGTAATATAGTTGCTGGGGATTGGGGAATGTAAGCGATGCAGAAATGCAAATTGGTATGACTACAGAGTGCTGGGGGTATCGATACCCAGTTATAGGTTCATAGATTAGTACTTGTGTTTGTAAGGCAAACACCTTAACCATTAGGCCACCCTCCTTGGTTTTTTATGCTTTTGGTTTCTGCTTTTAATAGTAGCAGTTGGATTTCTTGCTTGTATGTATTGCTGCTCAACTACTTGTCTGGGACCCTGTCTATTGTCTAGTTATAAAATATAACCAGAGTTATTGTGTTATGAAGGATAGTTTGTGTAATTTAGCCAGGTTTCATTTATTACCAGAATGTGTGCTTTTTACATTGCAAGACCAGGCTTCAAGGACTGACTATATGTCACTGCTGTTAATGTTAAGTCAGAACCTTTTAAGAATTTGTCTTTGCAGTTAAGGTTAATGGTGTTACCCTGGGGAGTTTGTTGTTTGGGAGATTGTTGGTTTATTGTAGTCTGGGAATGTTGTGCATTGGGTTTTGGGTCAGGATTTGGTTAAATGTTGCCTGCTTTTAGCAGTTTGGTGAGGAAATTAGAGAGTTTAGTAATGATATTTCTTTTTATTGGACTCATTGTTAGATGATTTTGTAAAACATAGTTTTGAAGTAAGGACTGCCTTCAATAAATCAAATGTATGTTAAGAGTGAAAGTTAGGAATAATGTTGAATGTAAGATGTGGAATTTACATGGGTTGTTAGGTGGTTGTGTGCTAGTAAAGGTAAGTTATAATGGGAAAGAGTTGTTTAGCTTTAACCAGATTATCAGAGAGTGGAGACAACAGAGTAGTGAGTAAAGTCCAGAAGTGTATCATTGAGAATAAAGTTGGAGTAATAATGAAGTCTCCCGAAATTTGTGGCAAGAGTATGAATATCCTGTGATAGGTTATAGTGAGCTAGATCTAATTACATAGTAATGTAAACTGAAAGACAGCAGTAACAGTGATCATTGAAGAGTGAGCGGTACTAAAGAGCAGAATTTAAGTAAGGGTGGTGATAAGAAGTATACAGATGTTAAGTTTCTGAAGTCTGGAGGAGTGGCAGGCAAAAGGTGATTTGCTATTCATATGGGTATAGCCGACCTTAGGCACAGGCCAACTAAGGGACTGCTTAGGGTGTCACTCTTGCACGGGTGCTTTTCCAGTAATCTGGATGGTGTTAGGTAGGCCAAGATGAGGGCACAAGATGGTGTTGGGGGTCGCTGTGGCGACTTTTTGTCTGGGGCACCAGTTGACCAAAGGTCAGTCCTGCATATGGGCATTAAGTTCCTGAAGCTGGTAGAATGAATGATGCTGCTAGGTTAGTTATTTGTGGGAGGGGTAAGGCCAATATAAAGGAAATTATGTCAATGGTGGATAGAAATTGAGGGGAGTGAAGAGAATCCAATCGGGATTTGAACCATGTGCTGTGTGGAAACTGTCAGGATCAGCAAAAGGTAAGTAAAAATTTTAATAGACTTGGAAACAGCAGTAACAGTGGCAAGCCAGATTTGATGAATATGCTTCACCTCAAAATGAACCTATGAACCTATGAACATTAAATGCTAATAAGAAAAATGTGGAGAATATTGAGACAAAAGTTCGGACAGATAATGTCAACAAGAGGGGAGAACATGACACTGCAGAAAATAATAGTAAGAGGTTGCTGAAGGAGATAAGAGTAACACCACCCCAGAAAGAAATGTGAAAAGTAAATAGGGTCAGAAGTGAAACAAGTAGCAAACAAGGGACAAGGGGCAGCCTAATGAACTAATTGCAAGCCATTCTGCCTAACAACTGAGGCATGGGCAGTAGAGTACCTAGGGTACAATTTTAAAGTAACTATTCCTAAGACTATCTGTATTCAAAGAATAAAGTGGAAGGAGGCTGCCATACTTTGTCTACGGCAGTAGATACCAAACTCCAGTGAAGTTTACCAGCTCTAGTCCAGGAAGAAGTACCATCATAAATAGGCACATTATAGGGAAAGCCTAAGACACATGGTGACCTCTCCACTCTATTACATTCCCTCTGCATCCAAATTAACTGGTATTCCCTTTCTTCTTTGGGGCCTTGCCTAATTTCACCAGTAGCTTCACTCTGCACAGTGGAAGAGGGCTCAAGCATAATTTCACAGTCCCTAGTAAAGTATATCAGAGAGTTTGGTTTGCAGGTTTTAAGGAAAGTGCACAAAATGCTAATAAATACAAATAAATTGAATCTAATAATTAGTAATGTAGTAAATCTAATAGTCATAAAACGCCAAAGCTGAGATAATTGTTTATTAACCTAACAAGATCATCCTGTCATTTCTATAGTTTGCTTCTTCAGTCGTGACGTTTTTAGTGTACTTAGTTTCCTGAATTATAGAAATCCTTAACTCGTCACCATGTTTCTCTAATTTTTGCTGTGTCATTTCAAGCCAGCCATCTGGTGGGCATGCTTCCATATGCAACTTGCATTTTACAGTAATGCAGCGTTTCCCAAAGCGTCACCTAATCGTGTGAGATTATTGTTGAGAAATCCCTTTCCTCAGGGTACAGAGACAACCCCCATCCACCCCTGGAAAAATGTTTTCAGTTTACTGTGCACATGTTATTTTGAGAACCTATTTTTTGCTCATTTGACATTCACTGTCCAGTTTTGAGAACAATTGCTTTTCTGCAGTCATCCATAAAAATTAACCTGGGCACCACTCCTGTGTAAATTATATTCAGACTATCTCTAAGGCCAAGAGCTTCAAAGCTATGAGAAAAAATTTCTATACTGTACCATCCATACAGTAAATATACAGTCAGTTATTTTTCCTATATTCCTACACTTAATAGGCAAACTACTGGTTGTGGTTATGATTTCTCTCGTTACTAAAAATAATAAGAAATGGATACCAGTTTACTTTTAGTAGCTAAAAAATATTTTTCCTCTGCTTGGCTTGACAACTGTACTACTATATATTCCTTAACAGATTGCCAAGTCATCAAGGACCCTGAGTGGACATGCATCAGCCATCATCTAACATCTCAAATTGGTCAGTCCAGAGTTGTCTTTGTTTCCTCTTCTCTGCTCATCACTTCGGTTTTATATTTGTGTCACCACCAATACATGTATAATACCTCAGTGTCATATGCAGAAGCTTGTACTGTGTCAAAAAATGGCATTGCACTGAGCAGTTATTTGAATTTTGTAAAGAAGGGAAATGGCTGTTTTACAATAGTTGTACTACATCAAGTAACATGTGCAAATCACATGGATTATATTTGGTGCCATGAAAATAGCGACTAGAGCAGCATTAGTTCATTTGATCAGTGTAAGCCACTGCAAATATGGTTTCACCTGAGGGACCATTTTTTTATTAGGTTTAGCCAGACCTGTTTATAGAGTCACAAGTATTCCAAGGCTACTGAGTCTCATAATCACTGTCTCCATGCCATTATTCTCCCTCAGGCAGCACCTAATTTCATTAGGATGGCCAGACTGGTCAATCCTGGAGTAAACTTTGATACCCATTCAGTCATCCAGTTTGTTTAAAGCAAGATAGTGGATCACACTGTTTAACATACAGAGGAAGTTTTTTCAAGAACATTCTGGCTGTAATGGTGGGGTATGCGAGACATAGAACTTAAGACATTGAAAAAAAAGGGATAGAGTTCAGGATCTTTAGTCTTGTGGTCTTTTTGAGATCTTTCTAATTGGTCTGTTTAGTGAGATACATCCCAAAGGGGGCATTGTACTTGATAACTGACCTGATCAGTGCAGAGTGTAAGGGAGCAATTATCTCTCTAAATGTTGTTGCTATCCCTTTGGCAGTTTGCTTGTTTAAGTAAAGAAATGTCCAACAATCATTGTTACATGATTGCTAAAAGAGAGGGAACCATCATCTCAAGTACTTTGGTCCCCAACTGCATATTCTTTTCATAAAGGTGCGTTGTCTAGACAAGTATAGTAAGGGAATGGGATAACTACCAAGAGGGATGACGCCCCACTTTATAATATTTGGTTTGAGCTCATTTAATACGCCAAGAGTTTACTAGGTAGAGTTAATTTTGGGGAGTTTGGGCATTGTAGGGTGATTTAACAACCTCCACTTTGTAATTGTCTGTAAATTGTGTTAGCCAGAGGTCTTGACTCTGCTTGGAGATCTTTTCAGATCAAATACGAGATAGAAGGGGTCTCAGAACCAAGCTCTGAGGGACACTGCTCATGCTTTCATACATTCTGATAAGCCACTTACACCTTGTATTCTATGGGTTTTGTCTTTCAGTTAGTTTGCTATCCATCTTGCCAGTTATATGTTGATTTTTAAAATGTTTAGCTTTTATATCACCCACACTGAACGGGAGGCCACCGCCAACCATTTGGCTGACAGGTTCAACTCATATTTCCCCCCCCCCCAAAAGTCCAAAGGAAGTACCACATACCACAACCCCTCCCCAGCCATTACTAGGGGAAAAAGTCATCAATGCACTTTCCAAGGCCAAAAACATTGCATCGATGGGACCCGATAATATCCCGGGGTATTTAATAAATAGCATGAAACATGACCTCTCTAGTCCATGTGAACCTCTTTTCAACTGGAGACTTCATTCAGGTTTTGCACCTAAAGAATAGAAGATGGCTACAGTTATTCCCCTGCACAAAGGAAGCCCAGCCACTGATCCGGGTAACTACAGGCTTCTAAGTTTTATATGTAAGGCCATGGAAAGAATCATCATGGACATAGTTATCCTGTAAACACTGGACCAGTCAAAGTTCAGCTTTGTTTAAGGAAAGTCATGCCAATTAAATCTGGTGGACGTTTTTCAGAGGGTCACCAAAGCGCTGGATGTAGGTAAAACTGTGCACATGGCCTACCTCAACCTGGCCAAGGCTTTTAGATACAGTACCCCATTCGGGCATTATAGACAAGCTCACCAATGCAGCTATAAACCCTTTTATCACTTACTGGATAGCCAGCTGGTTCACTGACAGGACTCAGCTGGTCAAAATTGGTCAGGCCATTTCCACCAAGAAGCTAGTCAATAGCAGAGTCCCCCAGGACTCAGTACTGGACCCACTCCTTTTTCGTATTTATTTTCTGAAATGGAAGTAGATGCTGAAGTTTATGGCTGACTGACTGCAGATGATTGTAAGCTGGGGGTTAACATAGACTCCCCTGCAGACACTAGCATTCTTCAAGTAGTTCTATCTCTGACTAACAAATGGTGTCAAAGCCTTGGTCTTAAACTCTTTGCTAAGAAATGCATAATTGTACCCTTTGGAAAGTCATCCATCCTGGCTAATTACCATGTTGATAATATGCCCCCAAGAGTTGATCCAGTCATCAGGGATCTGAGTATGCACATAGACAGTAACCTTACCTTCAGCCACCAAGTGGTCACCATGACAAGGAAATCCTTTTTATTTTTGCAGTTTATAAGTAAGGGCATGGTATCTACGTACAAAAGGGTCATTATCCCATTGTGCTCTGCCCTTATCAGACCAATCATAGACTACACTGCTGCTCCCTTTGTTATATATCTCACCAGGGATATGCAGTAACTAGTGACCTCAGAGGTTCCTTACAAAAAGAAACTATGGTGTAATGAACCTGCCTTATGCAGAGCACCTTAAAGCCCTTTCCCTCTATTCAGCCTCCTATAGATTGCTGGGGGGAGAGGGTGATCTATGCCTGGCTTACAAGGCATCCACAAAACCCACACACATGAATTTCCTACATATTCATAAGTCAAAGAGTACCAGAAGTGCAATGTCTAGTGACCTGAATTTTGTCTGGGACTTAAAGAGAACATGCCGGAGAGATAGATGTGTCTCAGAGGCTGCCCCTCCTATTGAACAGACCTCCCATCCATGTGAAGCTGCGTTCATCTATCTCCCAGTTTAAGAGCAACCTAGACCAGTGGATGGGGAATAAAAAATTTATAACGGGCCTGACACCCATGTCCCTTATGGAAGAAGTACCTTATAAATGCCTGGTCCTCAATCTACTTTTTGGATACAGGACATCATTATTTCAGGAAAACTTGGCTAGTCTTAGAAATAACCCCCACCCCCCGGTTACTAGCCTAGTGACAATCTATGACTCCATGAATATGATGTCAGCATGGGGAATGATGATAAATGCTCCTTGTACTGCATGTCCACCATCTACTATCTCCATACCCTTTCAAAGACATTTACTAGATGAAATAGGTAGGTTTTACCTTTCACAAAACCAAACTGTTGGGAGAGAGTCATCTAGCAAGATTTTTACCTTCACAGCTTATGGAGGTCAGTTATAATATATTCCATGGCTTTGCAGATGAGGCTTGCAAGGCTGATAGGTCTATATTTGCCCAGGTCAGTTGTAAGGCCAGTATTATGGAGGGGCATCACCACTGCTTGACACCACTCACTGTCGATGCAACCAGTAGCTAAATGTGACAGTTTGAGGAGTATGTCTGCAGGGGTATATTTAACGCAATTAAGCAACCAGGTATATTTCAGGTCCCATGGAGGAAGAATTTGTTGCTGCCTGGGGCAGTTACATATGGAAGGGGGTGTTGTACCCAGTGATAGGTCTGTTGAGGGCCAAAGATAGTGGAATGATGACTTCCTTAGACCTAGAAACCATACTTGTGTTTCTAAGCTATGCAGTATATAATGATTTCCTTTCTGCCATAGACAAGTGATGGTCGAAGGCCAGTTTAATGTCTGTCTGTCCCCAATTCCCTTGACTACTGGGTATACTCCTAGGGATGTGTTATCAGTAAGGTAGTATCCAGGGACATCCAACTTCCTGAAGGAAATTACTACAGTTTTTTTTTTTTGATTTACAGAAAGGAATACTATATTATGGCTTTCTTGACACTGTGTTTTTAGACTATGCTTCTGGCAGCAGTTATTTGTCTAAGTCTCAGTCCTTCTTGGAGGATATTAGTGCCTTAGGGAGATTGTGTGACAGTGGGTGATAGAGGGAGTTTATACCTATTTCTGTGAGTTTGTTTACAAAGTCTGAGCAGAGTATTGCCTTTGCCAGATCATGATAGGCAGTATACAGTATTTTGCCCTTGTCTGTTACTGTGGTGACCTTTTTGAAGAAGACCACCAGGCTTTGAGCAGGCATGCTCTGCCCTTGACGTATAAAGAAGTAAGGGAATTTGATGTTTTGGGGCTTTGAATAGGAGCCTCTGGGTTGAAGTTGCCACTAAATTTGTTTGCAAGGATATTGTAATGTCATTTAAGTTAGAACAGGAGTCCTTATTAAGAATAAGTTTTGAGCAATGCATGGTACTGTTTTGTTTTATTTTATAACTTAAAGGATGATTTATAATTACCTTTAAGTCTCAGCAGTCAGCCTAGCTAAGTTCATGATCTCCTTTAGTAGACCTGATAGTGTTCTTCAGTTTTGTAATGTTTTTTACATTTATCCTTGAAGATTTTGATGATCATTTATTAGGAATGTGTCATCACTATGCAATGTCTGCTTGTGCTGCATGCTGTTGTACCACATAGCAACATTATTCACTGCCAGTTAACATTTTGTGGTAGTATGTGTGCATATTGTAGATTAAGGTGGGTACTTCTTCAAAATGATAAGGTGTCACACCTACATGCTTAAGTACATTTCTGAATTAATTTTCACAATGCTGAACCGTTAAGAAATCAGTATACTTTAACTCCTCATTTGGCATTAGTACCAAACCAAGTCTAAACTCTGCTCTTCAACCACCTTTTGCTTCCCTGCAAGATGTTGCTTCATGGCTCTTCTTTCAGACCCAGTCCCATTCCTAGCCCTGGGGACAGAGCCAGGCATTCCCCAGGTATGCAAGAACCTTCTGTCTTCTTTATTCCTACCTGGGATTCCCTCAACCATCCTTCCCCCAGAGGCAAGAGTCTAGTGACAGGGAGCATGCCAGCTTTCTGGTCCTGTGGAATGACTTCTTTTTACTCAGGTGGAGTACCCCCCTTCAGTGGTGTGCCATGCTCTGCTATGTGCTGTCTTCTGAAAGGAGCATGTTTCTGCATGTAGAGAATCCCTTTAGCTTGTGCATCTGCACCATGGCAGTATGTTCTCATTAGGGCCCTTTTCTGAGTGCAGCACCTAGTGTTCCTGCTAGGTGTCATCTAGGTGGCAAAGCAGAGCAGTGTATGTTCCCTCAAGATTGGCATGTGGGCAGTAGCTGGTCACTGTCAACCTCTTCTGCCAGGATAGATGCCCGAGCCATTAATCAGTCTCAAGTCCACTATATCATAGCCAGGGTTTTACCCGGTAAAACTACAGAGCTGGCTTAGCCATTGTAATCTTTCTCCTTTTGTGTGTGAATGATCTAAATGAAAGGCCTCTGAGGACAAAGTAGAAAAGCAACATAGTCTTTGCGCTGCCTTAAATGAGCATGAAAATGAACATGATCTTGTATGAAGTTTCCCTTTCTGTTAGCCATTGTTGAGTTGGTAAGATGTGTACTACTTTTCTCTTTCTTGGAGCATTAGGGTGCTCACATTACATCAGGGCACCCTTTTCTGCTTTTGCTTATGGTTTCTGGCAAAACCAAGTACAGACAGAAGAGAGACTTGGCCCAGTCTGTGTACTATACAAAGTTGACCTGTCTTGCTGCAGTAAAATCCAACTACTTTAGTTTATAAATAACGACGCTACAAATGCCCAAGCATCTGTCATTAAACTGTCTTCCATTGACATGACACTGTTGTAGGAGAAATACATGTACTTTCCCATTTTAAAGGGATCAAATAACCATTGTCAATGAACCTATTCTTCCTGGGTCCTTTAGGAGTAGGTGTAAAGTTCATGACATGTGAGAAACAAGTAAGCTTATGGTTAATTAGAATTGTTTACTTCCACTTTTGGACAGTTGGTCCCTCCTTGCATTCTAATGGGACTTCAGCTAGTGATAACGGAACAAAATAAGTGAAAAAATCTGAAGTTCTTCATTCAGGACATCCATTTCCCATCTGTGTGTAAAACTGAGTTTTTGTTCTTTTTTATTTCTTTAAGAATCCTCCTGAGTCTCTGCGTTAATATGTAGGTACTAGGCTATCGGCCCTAGGGCCTATATAAGCCTAGCCAAAAAGGTACCCTGGCTTTCGCCACCCAAGAAAATTATTTTCCTGTGTCCCTGTTGAGCAGAGCCACAGAAGTGATCCCCGGGGTGAATTTCTTATTTCCCATGCAATCATTAAGATTTTTCTTGAAGAGTGCTAATGAGAATCTCTGTTTGACATATATGGGTAGTCTGTTCCAGAGTATGGGAAGTCTCAGGGACAGGAATCTATCCCTACAGCATGTTCTGTTTATTGTGGTGACAAGGTTTAGGTCCCTAGAGCGTGTAGCTTGGAGGGATTAGGATTTCTTTAAGTGGAGCATGTCCAACAGCTCTGGGTTTGACATAGCTTTGTATGTTAGGCAGAGAATCGCCTCTGAGTAGTCGATATGCGATGGGGGTAAAGCTGGAGTTTTTTTGTGATGGTCTGCATAGGGCATCTGTTTGAGGCAGTAATCCTCTTTGTGAGGTATTTCTGTGGTCTCTCCAGTTGTTGTAGATGTCTTATGAGGTACAAACCAAAAGGGGCGCTGTACTCTATAATGGGTCTAATGAGTGATGAGTAGAGGGGAACAATGACCTCTTTTTTTTCTGGATGAGAAGCCTTTTGTGATGAGGTGTGCCACATAGAAGGATTTCCTGACCACTGTGGTGATGTGTTTATCAAAGGAGAGAGACTACTGTCCACCTGTCTCCCAAGGTCTCTTATCACATTTTTGGTGTTAAGTAGATTACCACCTATGTGGTAGTTAATTGGTACAGAGTTTTTACCAAAGGGCATGACAATGCACATTTTGGCATTGAGATTGAGGCCATGGCTTTGACACCAGGCATCTGTCTCAGTGAGGTCTTTTTGTAGGATGTCCACATCGTTAAGGGTTTCGATTATTGCTCCCAGTTTGCAGTCAGCTGCAAACTTCGTTAGCCAAAGACCTGCTGTGTTAGCCTGTACTTCAGAGAAGTAGATACCAAACAGGAGAGCGCCCAGGACTGAACCCTGTGGTACTCCACTTGTCACTAGTCTTAAGTCGTATTTGGAGTCTGCTACTTTCACAGTGTGGGTTCTGTCCATGAGCCAGTTGGCAACCCATCTTGTGACCTAGGGATTTATACCTAGTTTAGTGAGTTTATCTATAATTCCAGAGTGGGGAATGATGTCGAAAGCCTTGGCGAGATCTAGATAGGCTGTGTGAACCACCTTACCATCATCTATGGCTTTGGTGACTGCTTCAAATAAGTCAATCAGGTTTAGGAGACATGATCTGCCTTTTACAAACCCGAACTGGGTGGGGTCCAGAGTTTGGAGATTACCGATGTCTTTGTTTGAGTTCCATGATGATACGTTCCATGGCCTTGCAGACCCGGCTCGTCATGCTAATGGGGCAATAGTTCTCGGGGTCCATCGTGATTCCCCCTTTGTGGAGTGGAATAACCGTCACGGTGCGCCATTCAGTGGGCACATAGCCTGAGATGAGGCTATGATTGAACATGGTACTTAGGTGGGGTGCCAGTTCGTTCTGTAGTTCGTGTAGAACGCAGCCTGGGATATTGTCAGGTCCCATGGATGCAGTGTTTTTGGCTTTGGAGATTGTTTTTTTTACCTGTGCAGCCATGATTACAGGAACTTTGCATTCTTCTGGTATAGAGATGGCCCCTCTAGGGGGGTGAGAGGGGGGTAAAGTTAGCACTGAACTTGTCTGCCAAGATGCTGGCAATATCATTTGGTTCTGTATATTTAGTGCCATTGTGCTGTAACTCAGAGCAGATCAGAGTGTTGCCGTGTAGATTCTTGACATAGCTATAGAATGCTTTGTGGTTGCTTTAGAGTCAGTGGCAATTTTGTTTTCGTAATTCGCTTATGAGGGATCTCAGCTTCTTACTGAGGCTGACCTTGGAGCTCCTCCAGTCATGGGATTTTACTCTTTTTTGCAACAGTTTTGTTTTGATTATTCCTATACTTCGGCACAATCTTTTGTTCTTAATTGCTAATTTGCCTTACACTGAATAAGTTAGTAAAGGCTTCCATTATTTTACCACCATTCTTTTCCAGCACTTTCTCCAGTATCTACCATACTTGAACTAAACCTTAATTTGTTTACGTAGTTGGAAAAGAACTGATTAAGCTCACCAGTGCTGCATACTGACCGGTACATCTTTCTGATTTCCTTTGTATATCTTTTTAATGTTCCTAATATGTTGTCTAAAAATAAGGCTCAAGCAAATCTCTAACCTCTTGCCATGGTTTTCCAGTAAAACACAGAACAAGTCAAGTAATGTAATTAGTTTGTGATGTATGAGTATTTAAAAGAAATCACCCCATGCCTTTTGGCTTCTCTGCAAGCATTTGCTTTTCAAATCCATGACAACCATGGTATCAGTATGACGCTGTTTTACAGGCTTTACAAATGAAGCCTGTATTGGTCTATAAAACTGTAAAATAAAGTGCTACCTGCTACAAGTTCCTGATTAACACTTGCCATGATTACTTTTCACTACTTTGCAAATTTTAGTTATTTTTTTTATTTAAAATAGGTGATTATGTAGATACCACTTACTCACCAAGTAAATTAACTGCTATTTAAACTTGCCCTGCAAACATGATCATTGTTTTGTAAATCAAAATGTTCAGATTTCTCCCCTTTTTGGACCTCTTTTTTTTTTCATTTTTGTCTTGCATTGGCTTACACATGCACATTTTTAGCTCTTGTCAAGTCTGCACTTAGAAAGTTTTAAAGTCTGTTCTTTGAGTTTGTCTGTGAAAGTGCTTTAAAGCTGGCACTGTACCTTTATTTATTTATTTAACATTTGTTGACCAGGAAGGTCAGACTAGGACAGAGCCTATTTTCAGTGGGGGCCAGGGAGAAACGCTCCAGACAGAACTCTGAGAACTGTCAGTCATACTGCATATTTCATTTTTGCTCTGCTAAATATATTGTATATTCTGCCTAGGCAGTGCTGGCTTTCTTTTTGGCACCACACTTCCTTATGCATGCAAAGAATATTCTAAAACCATTAACTTTAGCCACACAGCATAAATACAGGGCTCTCTTCCTCATGATGCTCCTTCCTCAGATAGGGGGACAGAATTGCATCTTTCACAGTACAGGTGGATTGTGTTCGATTTTTGTGGGGATGGGAATCTGGGACTGCAGCGTAGGTGTTCTTTTTTGCTGTGTTGTGCATGCAGTTTGTGACCAGTCACCAACACCCCCCCAACACTTGAACTGAAAGAATCTTAACTTATGCCCCCCCCCCCCAGTTGTGGTGCCCCACTCTGTGTTAGCTTTCAAAAACCAGGGAGAGAGGCTGCCCAGAAGCAGACATGCACTCATGCAATGTATTAGAGACATTGCAGTGAAAGAAGTTCACAGGAAAACAACCTTTGGGTGCATATCTGGTTTCAGAGTGTAAATGCTGTTAATCAGGAAATTGGGAGTGTGAGTTTGTGAAAAAACTGGACAGCCTTTCAAAAATCAGGATACTTGCAGTATGCATCCTAGTAAACAGATCCACTATTCACCAGAAAATAAGTACAGTGATTATTAAAGGCTGAAACTGAGTATTTTATTTGTGTTACGTGTGTGTGTGTGTGTGTGTGTGTGTGTGTGTGTGTGTGTGTGTGTGTGTGTGTGTGTGTGTGATATACATGTATATATTTGTTCTGTGTGTTTGTATGTGTGTGTGCACATACCTTGTGAGGGAAGTGTGTACGGTTTGGGGCCACCTGTTTTTTGCCCTCAGTCATCTTCTAATGACAGCAGTTTGAGGAAAAGAGAGCATGCTTGTATTGCTGAGAATTTTTTTGCTGAAGTGAGCAATAAAGTTGGGATGAGAAGACCGCCTATAACATTTCTCCATGTTAAGTATGTAATGTTGTGAACACAGTAATATCTCCACATGTTACGTAGGTGTATAACTAAATGTTAAGGTTACTTGGTTAGCCACCATATACTAAATGAGCTCAAAATCCCACATGGAAATTCTTTTGATCATTGTGCTATACATAGAGGCTTTATGGCCTGTTCACATGTACATGCTCATACCAAGAACACTACATGAAATGTGTACAAACTGTTGGCGAGAGTGCTCTGTCCCATGCATATTTAAGTCCCTCCGATGTAATGCTGCATCACTGCATCAGGTAGTACTTCCTCAAGCATTACCACTTTCTGTGGTTTAGTGTTTTTTCTGAATCTTGACATGAAATATCATCTTCCTCTTTGCCTTTTCACTTTTCTGTAGAAAAGTTTCCCTTACTGTTAATTCTTGTAATATGTAGCTGCTCAACTGTTTCAATCTGTTCTCACAATGTTTCCTTTTTAATACCCTCTATCATTTTATATATACTACTCAGTTTCTAATAGCATACTTTTCCTTTGTATGACATTCTGAGCTGTTTTTGATATTCTACTTATCACCTTTGGTTTACTCTTCCATGAAAAGGAAACCTAAATGTCTGTAAAATCTGCTCCTTGCACTGTATACTTCAGTATTTTATTAATTTGTCAGCAATTCCCTTTCTGATTGCATAGCACAATTAAGGTACACTGAAATACTCCAGCTAAAATTGAGCAGTACTAGCTTTCTCCTTTTCTACACATAACTGACACTTAACATACTTTGAGCTTATACTGCTAGTATTCCGCATATATTCCCAGTATGCATGCACATAAGCCCCTGGGCATTCTTTTTCACCTTTGCTTTAATGTTTTCCCTTCTTTAATACATGAACAATCTGTGCACTTGCACATTATTGGGTGGAATAATACAGAGCATTTAGTTCGACTCTGGACAGACACTCTTCTCCCTTCCATGGCTTGGTGTCATCTGATTTGTGAGGTGTAAACATACATGTGGTATTGCACGTGTGCTAATTCCAGCAGTTCAGTTGATGCTTGGTCATGGAGGGAGAAGGATAGCTACATATCTTTTTCCAGAAGATGGATGTTTAAAAAGTGCTTGTTGGTTTATGCAGATGATGTCAATTTACTAATTGTTAGCTTTTTATGGTTTTGTTTTTGCTTTTTCATCCTAAAATGTTACTTGTTGAAAAACTTTGTATTTATTTTTAAGGTGTAATTGAAGGTTATGTGGCTGAGAAAGCTGCTCTGGAGGAGGCCTTACGTCAGAAAGAGAGCTCTGAACATAGTCTTGTACTGCAGTTAGAGAACCTGCAAAAAAAGTTTCAGCTGCTGTGTCAAGATCATGCTCGATTAACTGGTGAGCAGGACTTATTAGTCCGCCAGAAGGAAGCACTTGCTACTAACCTAGATGAAGCAGAAACAGGTGAGAACCTAGAATTTTGTACTGCATTCAGCTTGTGTGTTGAAACAAGATGATGGTGGTCCTGTGCTTCACAAAAGAAACACTGATATTCTCAATGGAAACTGAAATGTTTTTTTATTTTTTTTTTTCTGGGCATTACCTTTTTACATGAGAATGTTCATGTTTTCCTATGGTGTGTAAAACACTTGGCCTTTCTTTGAGAGACTTCTGGAGTTTATCTAACCTAGTGTGGTTATCTTTCCTTTGAAGAATCTGTTTTGTTTCAAAATTGCCCATACCGATATTAGCAGTGACCCTGCCCCTGTTGATGGTCTTGCGTAATTGCCTACACTTTACTGTATTTCCTGCTAGACTTCTAGTAATCCTAGTAAGAGAGGTGTATATTCAGTCCTGGTTGTTTAGGCCTTAGTGCTCCAAGCATAAAAGTCTCCAGTGTGGTTAGCAGTGACGAAGATGCATTTATTTCCTTGGACCTTCACACAGCACTGATAATTGCTGGTAACCGAGTCAGAAGTCCAAAGAAAGGCATGTCATTTGAGAAATCATTGGATGTCTGCAAGTGTTAAAGACACCACTTCTGTGGCCCAAATTGTAAGGGATCATGCCTCCTAAACCTTGTGAACTTCTTTGAGAGAGGGGAAAATGATGCATACTGCCTACTTGGACCCGGCTAAGGCTTTCAGTACAATACAGTAAAGTAGCCAACTTGGGTAGAATTGACAAACTCACCAAACTGGGCATAAACCCCTGTATAATTCACCGGATTGCCAGCTGGCTCACAGATAGGACCCAGGAAGTCAGGAATGGTGATAACCACCTCCACTGAGAAGACTGGTCAGCAGTGGGGTGCCTTAGGGCACTGTGTTGGGACCACTCCTATTTGGTATCTACTTGCAGGTAAAGGTTAATGTCAAGGACCTTTGGTCGACCAAGTTTACAAATTACTGCAAATTGAGAGCTGTCATAGATTCCTCCGTGATATAAACATCCTAGAAGAAGGCCTAACACAGACAAATGACTGGCGCCAAAGTCTAAGACTAAAACTCAGTGCCAAGAAATGCATTATAGTGCCTTTTGGGAAAACTTCCACCCAGGCTAATTTCTCCATTAAGACACCCTTAAGAGTTGTTCCAATAGTCAGGAATCTGGGAACATATGTCAACAGAAATCTGGCCATTGACCAACACATAGCCAAGCTGGTATTAAAAAAAAAATCATTCTATGTTGCCCAACTTATATACAAGGCCATGGCATCCAGGTCCAAGGAAGTTCATAGTGTCCACTATTCTTCCCGTATCAGACCCATCATTGAGTATAATGCCCCCTTTGATATGTACCTGACTAAACATATGCAACATTTAAAATGCCCACAAAGGTTCCTTACCAGGAGAATACAAGGTTGAAACACATTGTCCTCTACAAATTTTCTTAAAGCCCTGTCTCTATACTCTGTCTTTCTGCCTGACATATAGGGCATCCTTGGATGCAGTTCTGATGGACCATTTGCACATCCACAAAATGAACAGCATCAAAAGCATTCGATCAAAGGATTTAAATTATGCTTGTGACACACATCTGTCTCACCAACAAGACATATTTATGTCTCAGAGGATCCTCATGCTCTAGAACAGGCTCCCCATCCATGTGAAGCAGAGTTCATCCCTAACCCTTTTTAAGTGTAACCCTGACCAGTGGATAGGGAATCAGAAGTTCACCCCAGGTCTGGCCCCATGTCTTGCATAGACAGAGAGAGACAGTAATGCCTTAATGCCCAAAATAACATAAACCCCCACATAACTTTTAGAAACTTCTTGACTAACATTCTCCTTCCTAATAAATGCAATTGATACACAGGGACACTATTTGGTTGGGTTGCATGGCAAGGCTTATAAAGGCACCGGTGATCGTTAACCTACCTTAGTAGTGGGTTTTGCCTCTTTTCCTCTAGGGTGGAATATCAAACAAGCAGGCATAAGTTAGAGCCATCTGGGAAACAACACTTATTTTTTCTCTTAATTGTTTGATGATTCTGTGAATTAACTGACCAAAAGAGACTCTTCATCTGTGATACAGGCTGAAAAAAAAAAATAGTTGTCAGATAAAGAAGCATCTGTCAAGTTGTGCAGTATAAAATATGTACAGATGAAATGGCCATTTTAGGAGGTAGGATATGGTGAGTCGCAGTAATAGTTGTGTCGTACTTAAGGTTAGAATTGGTTAGTCTTAGTAAGGTATAATTTTCAGAAATGTGGATGAGGCAAGCAAAGTGCAAAATATAAATCAGTCATTGTCCTTGCATGCATTGCAGAGTGTCTCACTTGACAGATATGCATACAGCTCTCTTTAAATCGAGATAATTTTGCCAGTTTCAGTAAGCCAGGAGTGTATTTCATAGTCATGAGTCATTTCTAAGAAAAAACATTCCCTTGGATTAATACAAAAACAATTTTCTTAAGGTGCATGCTGCATCATACAAAGAAATTAGATTCTGAGTTTGTGAGATCTAGAAGTGTATTTGAGTCAGAATTGAGTTTGGAAGGAAGACTACTCAGTAAAAGGTTAGAATTTTTAGTACTAGTAGGCCAGCTGGAATTTTTTAGTGGCAGACAGTGATTCTCTGTCTCTGTCTGACTAGGTAGATTAATGAATCAGCTGATTTTGTTGAGTACAGTATATAAAATTCTAGTTAGTTTGGGAGGAACCCAAAACCAGTGAAACCATGATATGACAGATTGAGTATGATTCGTTAATTTAAGCCTCTGATTTGTGTCAGATAACAAGATATAAGAGTATAAAGATGGGGTCTTGAATCAGAAGGGGTTTGGAGAGTGGCCTAATGGTTAAGGTGTTTGCCTTACAAACACAAGGTGCAGGGTTTGAGTCTCACAAGGGATAATTGGCTAGGCTTAAAATGGCTCACAAGGGCAGTTAGTCTAGTACTAATCTATGAACCTATAAAAAGAATACAAGACTTAAACAACAAGTTCTAAGTGGCCCATCTCAAAGCCTTATCCCTGCCTCCTAAATACTGCTGGATGGCTATCTATGCCTAGCCTACAAGGCATCATCTAATCTCATATTGATGAATTTGCTGCACATCTGCAAAACAAATAGCATTAGAAATACCCACTGTAAGGACCTAAACCTCGTCTGTGACAAGCACAACATGTTGGAGGCGAAGGTATGTGTCTCAAAGATTACCTTTGTCTCGAAAAGACTTCCATCCACGTGAAGCGAAGCTTATCCCTAACCCTATACAAACGTAATTTGGACCAGGGACTGGGTAATGGCAAATTTACCCCTTATTTGGTACCTAGGTCCCTTTTGGGCAGCAGCAGCCTGTAAATGCCTGTATCATTACCATAAAATTCCTTTGGGTGTTGCCATATGACAGTATTATTTTAAGTTTGGGACTTGGCTATGCTTAAAATGGCTCTTGAGCAGATAGCCTAGTAACCACTTGTGAACCAACATCTTTAATATCTCCTTTAAGTAGGAAGCTTTCTTTGTTTAGGATTCTCGGAACCTGCTTGATCTCCTTAGCTAGAAGTAAGTTCTTACAGTTTAAAGGCTCTGAAGCTCACTGAAGATCATGTCATGTCACCCTGCTAGACAGGGGTCCAGGGAAGTAAATAGTGTGGGAAGAAATAGCCAGGGAATTGTTATGGCTAGGCTTGTATAGGCCCTTGGGCTGATAGCCTAGTACCATCCTATGAACCTATGAACTGAGCCTCCTATAGAAAGGGCTCCGCTGGCAAGCCACATCTGTCAGCAGAATTGTTAGGGAAGGATTAAATTCTTCTGGTAAAAAGAGCTGTTCCAGTTTTGGGACAAGAGTGAGGTTTTAGCTTCTTCCCTGTCCCAAAAGATTTTCCATCCCTCTCTTGATCTCGGCAGTTTAAGTCAATGTTTTCAGTAAGCCTTATTCCATATTATCACCATGCAGGGGGCTTATACACTTGCATCTGCAGAGTGCCCGACTTGTGTCACTCTATGTAATAGACCGATTTTAGCCCATCATTACGTGGGGTCCACACAAAAGAAGCCTTTGGCTCACTCTTGGTGGTCCATCACTTTCTGTACAAAGTGTTATTATTTGGCCTTGCTTCAGCTCACAGAGTCTTCACTAAGGTATTGGCCTATATGGCTAAAGCCTTGCAGGTGAAAGATCTGCATGGTTTTCTTCTATATGGTTTATGGTGACAATTTCGCGGGACTCTATGGAATGTTCTCTTCATTGGGTACTCTGCCTTGGCTGCAGTCATTTGGGTCGATGATTAAGAGAATTACTATGGGAATTCTCTGAATAAGATAGCCATTATAGGCATATTGCTGAGCTCTCTCCAGTTACTGTAAATCCTGCCTTTGGGAAAGACCCAGGAAGGGTCCATGGTTGTCTTAGCTCAGGTGAGGGCACAACATAACGTTCCGGTTTATACTTTGCTGTGTCTTCAAGTTTGATGGCTGTCATGGCCTGCATAGTGTTATTCAGTTGCCTAAGGATCTGTGTATTTCAGCACACTGTGCCACCATATAATTTTAGTGTCAGATCCTAGTTTTTTGGGCTCTGGAGTGATGAGGCATCCATATCAACCTTTTGGTGGACTCTTCCATTCTTTTCTTTAACTAAACCTTATGCATGTTTTGATGATAAATGCCTTGCTTGCACACCTATATAAGTTTCCACAGAATGCAGGGGGTTTTCCTGGCATTGAAGGCTTTGAAAACAGTGATTCTTTTCAGCCTTCTGCTTATCTTGTGGTGTATCCGGTCTGTTCAGTATCAAAGCAAGTTAAGGGCACAAATGGTTATACCCCATGTGGCAGGAAAGGATGCTCAGTTATCAGTGGGCCATAAGGGGCATCACACTCTGTGTTTTGCATTCCTTTTTGAGTTGAATGAGCTGTTTAACTGTGCCACTGCTCCAGTCCCCTTCTAAAACTGCAGTTTCAGAGGTCAGTCTTGGTCTGAGTTTTCTGAAGGTGGAATACATGAGATCAGCCTGTATGTTAACAAAGAGAATGCATTCTTCTCCCTGTTTTTGCAGTGTAGCAGAACAGTGGGATTTTAAGGTTGGACTTCTATCCTGTGGCTGTGAGGCTCCTGTTTGTATTCTTGCCATCACCACTGGTCTCACATTTTACTGCAAACATCATGGAAATAAGGCCAAGCTTTCCCTTCACCATTTGGGAGTGGTTTCAGGCACTCAGGTCCTTACAGGTAACAGGAACTCTTTCTGGACATAAATAATTCCCTCATGATTGGGACTGCAGCTGCATTCACTTTAGTGCATGGCACCTGCTGTAGGATACTTGATGTCACTGAGCTTACTTGCTGGGCTGTCACAGGTCTGAGACTTCTAGGAAGCCCTTCACTTGACAGTTGTTTGCCTTGAAATCAGAATTATCTGCTTGTATGGAATGGAACCATGTACCATCCCACTGTGCTTGGTTTCAGTTGAGCTGGCTTTATGATATGTACCCTTCTCACTTTAGTAGGTGAACATACGTCCATTATTTCTGCACATCAAGACTATGGCCCAGCACTTATTGGCTAAGTTCACTCTTTAAAGGAGAGATGCAGTTGCACTCTCCTTTAATTAAACTCTCCCCTCCATGGAATTTGAACTTCACAATTGGCAGCCATGCCCATTAACTTTTAGCTTTCTGGCTTTGTGACATTGAAGTTTATTTTTGGAATATGTTTTCTCTGGTGGTCCTAAAATCTGTTCACATATTGAAGCTGGAGGGCCCTCATGTATAAGAAACCTTATTTGTTTATTTGCAGAGCTTGAATGTCCATCTGGTGTAACCCAGGTTTCCCTTCCAAGAGTGATTTCTAAATTGCTCCTGAAGCAGTCCATCTATCTCCCAATTTTCTTGTGACAAGAACCAAGGTGAAGGGAGTTCTTTGTACTCTAGATATGCTCTATCATTTTCTGTTTTATCTAGAGTGGTTGCATGGATTTAGGAAGATCAGTTTCCCTTTCTTCATTGCTTCAGGGTAGGAAGGACTCTCAGCTGCTAAACAAACTGATCTGAATGGTATCTTCACTTCACTGTTCAGCAAGCCCTTTCAGTTGATGAATCTTGAATCAAGTTACTTTATTTTGAAGTACTCCCTGCCTCTGTGTCCCATGCAGAGTGATTTACAACCTGTATCCCTTAAACTAAATTAATTTCAAGCTGCAAAACTTTGGGCTAATTTATTCATTTTCAATCCAAGCCCATTCAGTGAAACAGGTTTATCTGATATGTCTCACTGAAGAGAGATTATTCAACAAATGAATACCAAGCAACAGTTTCCAGGTGAGTGAATTGTCAATTAAATCATCTTTCTTTTTAGAAGATGTTTGGTTGTGGGGGGGGGACTATTGTGCTTGCTTCAAGAATCTCTCTATTGCTAGGCTATTATGTCACTGCCATTTGGTCTTCAGGGCGTACTTACTTCAATGATTGTTGTTGAAGCTGTGATTCCAGAAGTCGGGCTTTGTCAACCATCAAGAATGCCATTTATTATTCATCACAGTCACTTGGACATGTTAAGGGGGAGTTGCCTCAACATTAGATATAATGGATGCATTTTTATTTCAGTTGATGTTTGAGGGAACCCTTAGTGGGTCACTAGTTCCATCTGTCAGTCCAGTGTACTTGGATGGCTCATCCATTATCACTTTAGACGTTAGCTTCAAGTAAGCCAAACAAGTACAAGTATATATGATTATATATTGTTATCCTTGCAATAGTCAAAACTTCATTATTTCTTGATTTGCAGGAAGCATGTTTGGTGATTGTTAGAGGTGAACTGGCAGATTCAGAGGCTTGGGGGACATTATCAGCTACTGACATGGTATACACTTACAACATGTCATATGTGTTCTCAGTGTGGAATCTTCTGAGAAGAATGACAGATTTTAATTGGTTTAAAAGAGTTACCCAGTTGTCAGACTCATGAAGGGAGTCCTCTTTTAGATTGATCATTGCATTGTGGATAGCTGCTGTTTTTTTTTTCAGCCCTATATCCATCTGTTAGCCCAACAGTGATGAAACAAATCAAAAACTGAAGGAATGAATACATCATATCTGTTATGATAGTTTTGTTTCATATACTGCTAGATTAAACATAGTAGCTGTGTGGTATAAGCAAACCCAGCATGTGGTGATTGCATAGGGAGGGCGGTGCTAAAAGACTCTGGCTAGTCATTGCCTATTTCTCTGAACATGCATGTCATGAAATAGAAACTTCCAGATAATTGGAAGATTATTTTAGGTAATATTGATTTGTCTAAAGCAGTAGGTGATAAACATGTATTTACATATAAAAAGAACTATAATATTAGGGCAATAGCAGAGCATTCAAAAATGAAAATATAAGGATACCACATCTATGTTTGAAACCTATTAATGTTATAATTGTAAATGTTGTAGGTTCATAAGTAATTCGTCTAATGTATATATTAGAAGTGTCAATATTTTTTGGGCGAACAGTAGATTTTATTGCAACTTGAAGGGAATTGTATTTGTGGCAGTATGTAAAACATGCAAACGTTTCAGTGTAGGTAAAACGTTAAGAAAATTATCCAAAAGAATTTATGAACATATTGCAGTTATAAAAAAAAAAGTTTTCAGTAGTTTGTAGGGCTTTTACGAAATTCAGGTTTTCTGTTTTGGATCATGTAACTTTTAATGATTTTTGGGGGTGATTACAAAGTAGATTAGCAGTGGACAAAAAAAACTGGTTTGAACGAATGTATTAACATTAAGTATTTCTTGTTGACACAAAGACTTTAAGAAAGTAAAACTATCATCAAAGCATTATTTTTTGAACTTTAAAGGAACTGCAAATCCTCACCCAAAACACTTCTACTCTAGGCAAAACATGGTTCACAAACATCAAACTTATTCTTAACCCCAAAAAACAAAATTAATTTTTTTCGGCCCAGGTCATGCTGCCCCCTTCAACAACACTTTCATCATTCACTCCAAAGATAACATTCAAATCACTCCAACTGCACATACTAAACTGTTAGGTGTAGAAATAGACAACCTCAAATTTGACGTCCATTTAGCACACACCGTTAAGAAAGTTAATAAAAAAAACTAGGACTTCCCTATGGGAACAAACACTTTATAACTAAACAAACCAAAGCTACTATTGCAAGAACTCATCTCTTATCCATCCTTCTCTATGCCTCTCCCATCCTTACTAATCTCCGCCAGAGTGATGTGAACAAAATGGAATCTTGTTATAACAAAATAGCCAAGTTTGCTACTCAAACCTCATACAAATCCCACCACTGTCTCGCCCTTAACCAATTCAGTTGGCTCAAGTTACCTCAACTACTTCTGTTTAATCAACTCACAATAGCGCATAATCTCTTCTATCATCCAGAAAATATCCCTGTACTTCAAAATATAATTAACCCCCACATCCCTACCAGAGCCTTACGATCTATTTCTCAGAGCCTGATAAGCATTATCAGACACAAAAATGATGCTGGCAAATCTCTCTCTGCCTGCACTATTGCCAAAATCTGGAACTTACTTCCTAGCCAAATAACCTCCATTATTCAATTTAAAAAACTCCTGAGAACCCACTTCTCAAACAATTGGCTTTGTTCATGCTACTCCCCAGGTTAATTTGTACCAATATCATGTTCAAGGATTCTACTAAAGGTCCCCTAATTCCTTTCATTGTAAAGCTTTAATAAACAGTGGTTATTTTTTAACAAAATATTGAGAGTCCTCATAATTTAGAGAGAAAAAAAATTTCTTGTGTGTTTATATTTTAGATTCTATATAAACCCTACTACTAGAATGCTGTATGCTGACTTTACTAAAGGAATTGTTAATCTGTACATAACTTATGTTTCTATGGAACCTATATCTCTGTATGATATTCTTGTGTAATTTCTTTGACATGCTATTGGAGATTTTCTCCCCGGGCCTCCGCTGAAAATGGATATGTGTCCAGTCGGACTTTCCCGGTTAACAAATGTAAAATAAAATAAAAATAAATACATTTTATGTATAATTAGATTTTATTAGGATTGGAAGGATGAGTTTTAGGGACTGAAAGATGAAATTGTTAATAATTCGCAATGCATTAGTATTTATTGATTTTCTCAATTTTTATTGGCTATTTGCAGACAAGTGATGGTAGACTTTTTTTTATTTCATGTGATGTGAATTTAATTTATTAATTCTAAGGAAGTTGTCATTAAAAAAGTAATGAATGAGTTGATCCACTGTGCCTTTATATGTTTTTCACTTGAGAGCGTTTTTTTTTTTTTTTTGTTTTCGTTCGTTGAAGTTACCTTTCCACATTGCTGAATTTTGTATAGGAATCTGCTTATAATGTACAAGCTTTTGACTGGATCTGATTGCGCCATGGATGCCAGGAAATTCACTTCAAGCACAAAAGTGAATCTTGGCATCCACGTTAAGAACATACAAGTGTTAACAGTCATTAAGACCCATCATAATTCTGTGGAGTACATGGAGCTTTATCTGTTCCATTTACTACCAGTTACAGGAAGAAAAAAGAAATTTAGGAATGCAAAATGTTGTTCCAGCTTTAAAGGCTTTGAAAGCCATTAAAATATTTTGCTGCCAAACAGAGAGCAGGCAGAAACTCTGCTTCTCTTAAGAATGAATGGCCTTAAAATCCACATGTTGTTTATAAATGAGGTAGAGTGGAGTATCTAGGAGCTTTTAAAACTGTTTTAGCTTGTCCACTATTTTCTTGCCAACCAGCACGGTCTGCTGTCCATCCCTAGCTTGAGAACTGATTCCGACAGTGCACAGGTTGGTTAACAAAAGCTTGTTAGGCACCTTTCTGGCATCAAAAAGGTGTTTAGCAAGGTTGTCCTTTTCCCATTTTTGAAGTCTAATAGCAACATTCCGTGCACTACGGGGTTATTTTCTCTTATTTTCTGAACTGTAGTGGGAGTGATGCATACATTACATGTCTTGATTTGTTATCAGCAAATAGTGCTTTTTATGTCAGTAATTTGCTGTGATACCCATTGAGCTATGAGTGGCTATGTCTGTACCTACTGTGCACTTCTGCCATTAATGCAGAATTTCTTTGGCATTTTTAAAGACTTACATTTGCAGCAGAACTGAATCTTTGGATGACTGGACTATTTTGCTGCATTACCTTAACTTACAGTATGCTGGAAATCTTTAATATCTTGCAACAATTTGCTGCTCCTAAGAATGCCATCTCATTTGCTACAAAATATTATGCTTGGGTTGTAATATATTACCAGTTTCTTGTCTTCTCATGAAACAGTACTAAAAACAGGGAATGATGTAAAATATAGTTGTGTGATTCCATGGTGAGGTACTAAAGTGAAAATTTGTTAATGTTTTTAATGCTCATCTTGTATGTCCCTTTTGATTCATAGGTGGTCCTGCAGCCTCATCAGTGCAACAATATCCAGGTTTGTTAGTGTAATATGAATCATACAGCTGTCTGTAGAAGGTGTAGGAATAATATTTTGCAAGAGGAACAGCATATTGCAGATGTTTTTATATCCACAAGGAGCAGCTGTTCAAAAACACCTTAGTAATGTTAGTGGCACAACAGGTTTCACACTCGTCTTTGGAGCAGAAGGCTGTGGGTTCATTCTACTGCTACACCAGGTGGATCAATTGCTGACACTGCAGTGTGGTATAAAAGGGGTGCTGCTTTCCTGAGTGTGTTGTCCTTTGCATAAGATGTTAAACGGAAGCCCCATCTGCCTGAGTTGGTGGTAGCTCAGGTGGATGTAAAAGAGCCCTTGGCACGTATCAGAAAGAGTGGACAGAAGTTCTTCATTTCCCTGGTCAGATTTCCCCAAGTAGTATAAAGACCACCTCTGGTCTGCCCTGAAAAAAAGCCTACTATCTTAGTGGGACTAACCTGGTTAACTAGGGATAAATAAAATAAAAATGTCCTTATGTTCCTTGGCCACTTCTCAAGCAATTATGTTTAATACCATAAGCATACAATAAGAAAATCATTTGTTTGCACTTTTGTTTAATTCAGAAATGAAATCATACTAATTAGTGTAGGCATTACAGTTTCAAAATATTTTTGCTGTAAACTGAAGAGTGAAACAGAGCTGTAACTTGCAACTTGAAATATAGCTAATGGTTTATGATCATAAGCCTAAAGTAAATTACTATTTCATTAAGTGTTAGATTCTTAGACATTGTCTACTGTAACCATTTTTGCATAAATAGGCATATAGGCCCATCCGTTTTGCACTTGGTTGTCAGTCTTGACCCTTCTGATCCACTGCCTTGCAGACAAAGTGCAGCATGTTTAATTGAAGCATTCTGTATAGCTTGTTGACAAACATAAAAATATTAGAATAAATTCCCACCAAGTAGTTGTGGATGGTGAAGATAAATATTTACATAATTTTAAGTGACCCTTTAATAATAGACTGTTACTTGTCTTATCCTGATCAGTCTCTCTTCAGGTTGCTAGAAATGTTGTGAATTTTAATGTGTTTTGGTGACCTTATTTATAATTCAGAAATTATACTTATTTACTGCAGCTTTGATTGTAGCGATTAGTATTATATTAATCTGGCATGAGACCAGCATGGGAGTGCGTGCAGGAGGGGAAGGGTAATTTTTATTTGCTGTCCTTTTGCGAAACTATTGATGTTTCTCTTGGAGACCACACACTTAAATAGTAGGAAGGAACCACTACTTTGCCCTTAATGAAGGTGAATTTTGTGTGTGTGAATGTAGTGCCATATATTAAGGTATACGCCTTAACATTGTGAAACAAAAGCTGCTGTGGCCCTACCAAATTAACCAAGTAAACATGTTGTTAGCTTACAGGGTTGCTCCTTTTGGCTCCTAACAGCTGGAGTTGTGCTTTTCCTCTTTGTGACAGATTTAGGAATTTCAGAAGTCTCTTTTTTTGTTTTGAAAATCATGTTTGTGGTGCTCAATTATCCTGGTGACTTAAAAGAGCTTTCATACACCTGGTGTGCTTGTGGAATCACTGTCATCTCCTTGCTTGATTTTTGTTTCTCTTGTAAATCATTGAAATCTGATGCACTTTGGTGTGGTGCTTATCCTGTTCTGCATGATATTGAAATGAAGTACCAGGAATCCTGCAGCATGCTTAATCTTCTCTTGATTTGTGATTATGACTTTATTAGACTGACATCTTGACTTTTTGTTGAATACATTGGCTTCTAGCTTTAAGATGTACATTCATTTTGCAAATAGTCAAGTATATTAATTTATCTGGCATGCCAGTCTTTAATAGATTTGTCAGGTCTTCTTTAAGCTTGTCATCATCGAGATTTTGTGTTGAATGAATTGTCCCAATGGCATCAGCTCTTTCATACCAAAACTGAAGATTCATGTTAGCCAAGCATGCTTGTGTGCTCTTTCACCAACTACTTCCAAAACACATTTGTTCCAGCCATGTTTGCTGCTGTTTATTTTAAAGAGTACCATTTTGATATTGATTAAGCTTCAGTCCATCTATTCACTTTATTGTGAAGGTGATTATAGATTGATTTACTTTTTTTTAATTTTAGGATTAGTACAATGGTGATAGATGTGGGGCAAGTAGTCTGAGCTTTAATTGAAGGTGCTATGCTTGCCAAAAGCCATCTACAGAGGTGGTAGATGTGAATGAAGACCTAAAACATAGTTGATGCCTTTTCAGCAACAGCTTGCAAATATGGCATATTCTTTTGTAGGTGGCTGTCCAGAGATATTAGGACTGTGTTCCAGAGTTGTGTGCAGCTTTCCCCATCCTGCTTCGAAAAATAAACATAATTTGTAGAGTCATTATGTTTCAGACATCTGCACTTGGGAATGTGTTTTTTTATTATTATTATTATTATTATTCTGGTTTGGCATTTCTTTCTCTGGCATTCCCACAGTTGAGGGCATGAGCAGTCTGTGCTTGCATGCACACTTTATTTCTATCCTGTCTTGAGCTGCAGAAAAGTTCTGAATTCTATATCTAAAGCATTGGAGTCTTAAAAGTATTCATCTGAACACCATATAGCAATTCAAAACCTGCATCAGTATTGTGTCTGCTGCCTAGGAGAGGAGCTCAAGTGGAGTTTGCCACAAATCTTACTAATTTCACCTGGTCATCTGCAAATGGAGGGAGAAACTTTTGGTCTCAAAAGCTGCCCAGATGTTGGCAGTAGTTGAACCCAGCGCACATGAATTGGTATAAGGGTCTTGTATGCAACCTTGTTTCTTTGCTGGGGCACTGTCAGAACATCAACAATTTTAAGCTGGCCTGTGTCACACCCTTTTTGAGATGGTCAGTTTTTGAAAATACCTTCTTGAGCCCATGTGTCACCACATCCGTCTTGACTACTGAAGGCTGAAGCTTGCATACGCTTCCCACTTTGATGGGTGGTAGGGAGCTGTAAAAGGTGTACCCTTTGCTTCAACCTTGGGCGGTATCATCATGTATCTATCTTCCATCCACTTGGACGGAACTTGCACATTTGTAACTAACCTGATCCCGAAAAGTGGCTTTTTGAGTCACATAGTTATAACTTTGCACTTAGGAATGAGAATTCTTACTTCCAGGTCTCTGGTTGTGTTCACAGAGTTAGACAGTCCAGTCTGTGTAGGGTTACATGACCAGCACATGCTAGGGTCTTCATCTCGGGTAGTAGACTTTAGGGATTTGTTGGAAGCGTGGTGGGACTTGTCTATGCACTTATGCCAGCAATGCCCCTGGTGTAGGATTCTCAATTTCATGCTGTGTCGCTGAAAAGCATGCCCAGGAGCATTGGTTCCTTGTCACCTAGTGCATGCCTTTTGTACACTTAATCCTACAAACATTATCTGAGCTGTACCTGTTTAGGGAGAGTCTATAGCCTTATAAGCTTCTCAAAAGGGTTCAAAGACTGCAAGTATTGTATCTGAGATAGGTGAGAATGAGGGGTCTTTCCCTTTACAGCTCCTCACAAGATGACTCCTTTATGGAATGATCTTTAGCCCCCATTTCCTCCCTTATACCAAAGAAATGTTTTGATGTTTATCATGGGAAGAAGGAAGGGAAATAACTGACAATCATTTTAAGGAGACTTTTGTCATGCCATATATGCATCTTGGAAACATACAACTAGTGCTGTGACTATCATGAAAGAGGATTATCTCTATAGCCTTTTGCTCAGGGGAGCTCTGTCCTAACCAGATATCCTTTTGTTTTGTATGCAACCCAGAGACCACAGTATTACTATAATGAGGAGTCAGAAACCATGGACAGGTGTACAAGTGAGTTTGTTTCCCATGGTGGGAATTAGATCTCCATGGTTTGTCTCAGCTGTACATGTTTCAGTTTTACCTAAGTGGATCAGACCTCTTCTGCCCAGGAGGGACATGGGCACTACCCAAGGAGTCAGTTTGCAGTCACTCATCCGTTAATCTAGGTTGTGTTTGAAGAGGGTCATGGAAGGGCTTTGTTTCACATGAATTGGAAGCTTGTTCCAGAGAAGTGTCAGTCTCTAGGAGATGCATGTGTCTCCCCAGCATGACCTGCTCATATTAGAGGCTAGGTTAAGATCCCTTGAGTGAGTAACCCTCCTGCAGTTTGATTTACAAATGTGTAGCATTTCCATCAAGGCCAGGTCAGAGGCTGCCCTGAAACCAGGCACATGTTGCCCCTTAGCAACCTGTAGGAGACAGAATACAGTGACAGGGCTTTGTCTTTCTGGGTAAGACTTGATGATCAGCGTGCATACAGCTGCAGTAATCACATATGGGTTCTCTGCCGTCAGGCGGGTCCTCAGTCGGCCGAATTCCAAAGTCTAGGTCTGGCGTCGGTTGTCGCTTTCTTTCCTGATGTCAGCGCGACAGGGGTATATAAGACACAGCCGACACCATTTTCTTCAGTCTTTTTTGCCGCGCGGTGCCCGAAGCAGAAGCATTTCGCAAGTGCCGGTCGGCCAGCTCCTGAATTTACGATTAAGTGGAAACCGAAGTCTTCTTTAAAGCTAAGTACCCCGTTGGGGAAATTTTTCTTGCCTCAGACCGATGTCAGAAAAAGTTAACAGTTGTATTTCTTGTGGGAAGCAAATACTGCATAAGGATTTCCATTCCCTCTGCATACCTTGTTTAGGCCCAGACCACGACATCTTGGGCTGTCGCTTTTGCGCTACTTTCAATAAACACAATATTAAGCGTCGGGCGGAGTTCACCCAACACTATTTTGGTACAGCCTTTGATTATAAAATGTCGTCGGAGACTCCGACTACCGTTTTGTCCAAAAAACGCAAGGACAAAGACCAACACGCGAGGTCCGCGGTCTCCACCGACACCACGCCAAAACCGGCTACACGTGGTCCGGTTCTCAGCGAGACGCCTATGCAGTCCCTGACTACCAACGACACTTCTTTGGCGGTGTCTTCTGTAACCGAGACCGCAGGTACCTCGGCCCATACCCAGACTAAAACCACTGAAGCCACTGTGAGTGTTGAGCCTCCTAATGTGGACAGGTCCACTTCCACCCATGGGGTCTTTAGACCCTCATCTTCCTTTTCCATTAAGGCCTTTACTAAGTCCAAATCAGCCATGCATCCCAAGAGGCCTGTTGCACAGGGCCCATCTCCAGGCCCCATGCCTAAAAAGCAGATGCTAAAAATGGCTGAGGATTTAATTACTCTTATCAGGGGTTCCCAACCCCCTCCAGACAAGAGACCCAGAGTGGAGGAAGATTCTCCCTCTTCTGACCAGGGCGCCATCATTTCAGAACATCCTGATGAAGAGGAACACTCATACTCTCCTCATGAAGATTCTGATGCAGAGCAGTCCATTCCTTCTGTATCTCCCCCAGAGGATTTTTTTTTTTGGGGAAACCTTGCACACCTTGAGGGAGCACTTCCATTGGGAAGGCCAAGACTTTTCTGATTCCAAGAAAAGACTTAGGGAATTTCTTTTGTTACCTCAGCACAGACCTCTGGCGATACCTCCTGTCTTGGACATACTTGATGATGTTTATTCGGAGGCTTGCCTTAATCCGGATTCCCTGCCTCCTGCCCCAGTCAAGCCTGATGGGTACTACAGAGTTCCTAACTCTCACCAATTTCTTTACAAAAGCCATAATGCTGATCCTGAAACCATTTCTCAAGGCCCCAAGGGAGTGAAGGCCTCTATTGCTAAGAATCCACTACCTTCCAAAAGAGAGTCTAGATCCTTAGAAAGGTGGGGAAAAAAGGTATATACCTCGGCCACCCTAGCCATGAGGGCCTTAAATTGTCAGTTCCATATGCTTAAATATCAGCAGTTTCTGTTATCACAATTAAAGAATAAAATGTCACAACCTGAACAACCAGATTTGAAGGAGTTGCAGGATATGATGCATAGTGCAGAATAAGTGGGTAAACACACCTTACAATGTGGCTATGATGCTCTAGAGGCCTCAAGTAGAGCTGCTGTTACAGGATCAGTCATTCGTAGACATGCCTGGCTTAGGAAGCAAAGCTTGCCTGATCATGTTAAAGCTAAACTACTAGATGCTCCTTTACAGAAGGATGTATTATTTGGTACTAATGCTGAGGAGATACTAAGGAAAATGGAAGAAAAAGCTAAATCTATGCAAACTGTCAAGGCTTTTCTACAGGTTCAACCACCACATTTTAGCAGAAATTGGCCTTCAAAAAACTGGTCCTTTCCAGCCACGGACAAGCCCCAAAGAGGTAGATACAGACGCATAAGGGGCAGAGGACAATCTCAAGGATCATACAGAGGCAGACAATGGCAAACTCCACCACCAAGAGGTGGCGAAGACAGTGCACAACAATACAGGAAACAAACCCAATGACTTCCCCCTTTTCATGCCAAGCAAGTTTCAGCTGGCAGCACCCTTGGGAGGAAAGCTGGCATTATTTACAAGAAATTGGCATATTATCACAACAGACAAATGGATCCTGGACATTATAAACAGAGGCTACAGATTTCATTTCCACACTCTTCCAAAAATGAGAGGCATGCCGAACCTGCCACACAATCAAAGGGCAGAGGCTCAAATACAAATTTCAAAGCTCATGGACATGAAAGCTATTCAAGAGGTACCTACTCACGAGCAAGGTCAAGGTTTTTATTCCAGACTATTCCTGGTACCAAGGAAAGGAACCGACTGGAGGCCCATTTTGGACTTATCCATCCTAAACACATTTCTACTCGTACCAATATTCAAGATGCTCACCTTACAGCAGCTTCTTCCCATGCTGGGCAAGGAGTTTTGGCTGGTAACATTGGACCTCAAGGAGGCATACCTGCATGTCCCAATCAGACAAAGCTGCAGAAGATACCTCAGATTTCTTGCAGGTTCAATCCACTATCAATTCTCTGCATTGCCCTTTGGCTTATCTACTGCGCCCAGAGTATTCACGAAATGCCTGGCATCAGTAATTGCCTACTGCAGACTTCAAGGGATACAAATTTACCCTTATTTGGACGATTGCCTGATCCAAGCGGACAGCAAACACATACTTCTGGAACATCTGGCTTATGTAACACGGTTATTGAATTCTCTGGGATACACAGTCAACAAAGAGAAATCCAGGCTAACACCATCTCAGAAAATAACTTTCCTGGGTGCCAACTTGGACACAAACACCCAGATGGCCTATCTTACGCCAGAAAAACAAGGGCAACTAACTCAGTACTTCAAAATACTAGCAAATTGTACCAGGCTAACTGCAAGGAAAATCCTGCAGGCTCTCTGCTTCATGGCATCTTGCATTCTTCTAATCCCATGTGCAAAGTTGCATATGAGGAAACTTCAATGGTACCTAAAAAACATATGGTCTCAACACAGCCACAGTTTGGAAACAATAATACCAATAATTCCATGTTTGCAAAAGGAATTTCTATGGTGGGCCCAAGCATGCCAAACAAACACAGGTCTACCATTCTGCAAGCCTCAAGCAAATCAAGTCATCACAACAGATGCCTCAGACTACGCCTGGGGGGCACACATGACAGACAGGTGCATTCAGGGCAAATGGTCCCAAAAGGAAAAGCACCTTCACATCAATCAAAAGGAAATGCTAGCAGTGATAAATGCAATTACAGCTTTCAAGGACCTCCTGCATCCAGGACAATTATTGATAAGAACAGACAACACCACGGTAATGTGGTACATAAACAAACAAGGAGGAACACATTCATACCCCCTGTGCAGGCTAGCCATGTCACTTTGGAACTTGGCTCTGGAATGGCAAATCGAACTTCAAGCACAGTACCTGCCAGGATTGGAAAACACGCTGGCAGACAATCTAAGCAGAAATATGACAGACCCACACGAATGGAAGTTGCATCCTCAAGTGTTTACAAGCGTGGGGAAGGCCAGACATAGATCTCTTTGCCTCACACAGGAGTCATCAATTGACAAAGTTCTGCTCAAGGACCTTCCATCCAAAGGCCTGGAGAGTGGACGCCCTTTCTTTCAGTTGGGCAGCACGGACAGTTTACGCCTTCCCACCTTTGCCTCTTCTGCCCAAGGTGCTCTTGAAAGCAAGAGCAGACAGACCGAAGATGATACTGATTGCTCCAGGCTGGCCAAGACAACACTGGTACCCACTCCTGAGGAGCCTAACACATACTCCTCCCTGGACCCTACCTCTAATGCCTCTTCTATTGACTCAGCACAGCTACAAAACTCTTCACAGTCAGCTGAAAACACTCAATCTGGCTGCATGGAAAATTCCTTAACACCACAACAGATCCTACTCTCCAAAGAGGTGCAGGAAGTCATTTTGGAGGCCAGAAGGCCATCTACTAGAAAGGCTTACTCCGCAAAATGGAAACGGTTTTGCGCTTGGAATGAGAAAAGAGGCCAGGATCCTAGAAAACTGAATTTACCTTAGATATTACAGTATCTAGCTGAGCTGTTGAACAGTGGTCTTTCATTTTCCTCCATCAAAATTCATGCCTCAGCCATTTCTGCAGAATACAACACTGATCCACCTTTATTCTCTCACCCACTCTTAAGACAGTTCCTCAGAGGGGCTAAGAATATAAGACCTCCAAGGAAACAACCAATACCAGCCTGGGATCTTAATTATATTCTAGAAAAATTAACATTGCCTCCCTTTGAACCAGCTGCCTCAGCAGATTTGCAATATTTGTCCTGGAAAACAGCTTTCCTTCTGGCCATTACCTCAGCTCGTAGGGTTTGAACTACAAGCCCTCATGGCTGTGCAGCCCTTTCTCATCTTCCATCAGGACAGGGTTTCCCTACGAACCAACCCGTCATTTATGCCTAAGGTAGTATCCAGGGTAGCTTTAAATCAGGCCATACACTTACCTACCTTTTACCCCAATCCTCAAAACAAAGGGGAAAGGCTGCTACATTCCTTAGACATCCATAGACAGCTACGTTATTATTTGGACAGAACAAAGCCTTTCAGGAAATCAGAACAACTCTTTGTGTCCTATGCTGTAGGAGCTCAAGGGAAGCCAATTTCCAAACAGACAATTTCAAAATGGATAGGCCACTGCATACGGCTTTGTTACTCCTTTCATGGCAAATCTGTTCCTACAGGCATCAGATCTCACTCCACAAGGGCCACAGCTACCTCTACAGCCTTCCTCAGAGGAGTCCCTACCAAAGATATTTTGGAGGCAGCCACTTGGAGTTCTGTGCATACCTTCACAAAACACTACCACCTGCCTTTATACTCCAAAACTAGAACAGGCTTTGCCACTGCTGTGTTGCAGGGCATTCTGGCTCCTCCCAGTTCCACCTAGTGCCTACCACCCTGTGCGTAGCTTTGGGATTCTACCCATATGTGATTACTGCAGCTGTATGCACGCTGAACATAATACAGTTTTGTACCTACCATAAATGTAGATGTTCGAGTGCTAATACAGCTGCAGTACAGGTTTCCCTCCCTCCTTCCCCTCTTGGTAAAGGCCTAGTGGCTAACACCTCCTCATACAACCTGATTGGGTTATCCTACAATGGTGTATTTGCTTGCAACTACTGATTTTTGATTATATTGCATTGCATGATTATATTTATAATTTATGTATTGCCTTCCTTTTGGGGGCACCTGACATCTGGGGCAAGAAAGACTGAAGAAAATGGCTTCGGCTGTGTCTTATATACCCCTGTCGCGCTGACGTCAGGAAAGAAAGCGATAACAATCGATGCCGGACCTAGACTTTGGAATTCAGCTGACCGAGGACCCGCCTGACGGCAGAGAACCCATATGTGATTACTGCAGCTGTATTAACACTCGAACATCTACATTTATGGTAGGTACAAAACTGTACTTTTTGTGTACCTGGTGAGAAATCTGTGTGTTCTCTCCCATTGTTGCAGATGTCTGTTGAGGTACATGCAAAAGGGAGCATTATACTCTGATAAGCCACGGTTGTACAGCAGTAGTATTGTTGCCTCAGAGCAAGAGGTTCTCCTGTTCGATTCATGGCTGGAGTGCCTTCTGTGTGGAGTCCGCAAGTCCTCCCCGCCATCGAGTGGCCTCCAAAAGACATGCATGAATGGGCGTGCCTTCGCTAAAGGTTGGGCGTCGGGCTGGCAACTCGACACCATAAAAAATCTACTGCCAATCATTAGCAGACTGGAGTTCCACTGTGGTGACCCCTAATTGGGAAAAGCCGAAAAGACAAACAACAGTGGTCTGAAGAGGGCTTAGTATAATGGAATTATAACATCCTTGAGTCTAGATACGATGCCTTTACTTATAAGATGTGCCGCATGTAAGGGTTTTTTGTACTACTGTGGATACATGGTGGTACACTTAACCCTCCTGAGTCTGTGCTTACAGATTAAAACATTCTCTGGCATCCACAGTGGGCTATTGTGTGGCCCAGTGTAATGTTGATTATCCTGGCACAATTTGCAGGGTAGTAGAGCTCAAACAGTTCATTCTAGACCCCCATTCATGGGGCAGATTTTTCAGCCCACCTGTTAGATGATTTCTTGACGATGAAGACTGCTGTCCACTGTGAAGGATCTCTCTGAGCCCTTTTGGCTCTTTGTACCTCTATTTCAGCAGAGTTGAGCCATCTCCCCTACCAGAAGAGTGTGAAAAATACCAAGACATAGCAAATCCCTCGGATATTATAGTCCTGCCTTTTCTGGTGGTGCCAGCCAAGGCATTTGACTAGATGACTGACTTCATGAGCCCAGCTCTCTCAGTCCCCACTGTAATTTGAGACTGCCTATTTGGTAGATTTTTAATCTTGCCCTGGAGTGCTGTTGTAAAGGACAAATGGGTTCTCATTGTAGTCACAGTCAGTCGTGTCTTGGAGCTGTTTGGTCCCCTAAAAAAGGCACTGCCAGCTGGCTAGGCTTTCTCTATAGATGATTTCTACTTCTCAGAGTAGTTATAGATGCATTTACACCTTCAGAATGAGGCCAGAGATTCTGCTCCCACTTTTGTTCCTTTCATAAGAGAACTGAGGGCTTTCTTTCAATTCTGGACTGCATCTAGTACATCAGGTTCCAGAAGGTTATTCTTCTGGGGATCTTGCTGCCAGGTACCTAGATGGTATTGATGGACATTATAGATGCCTGTTGTCTGAGTATTATTTTTTTTTTCATAAGAGATTCCTTTGATTCACTCTGCTTGGACATGGTGTCAGTATAAACTGCTGCCAACTGGACTTTGCATCCACTATTTTTACCAGGGTTTTGGTAGTGTTGGCTGACAAGTTCTTTTTGTTCGCCGTTTTGAATGAGCATCTCATGGAGATTCATTAAGGGGCTCACCGGTGTTTCCATGGGTATGGCTTTAGTTCCTGGGGTGACCATAAACTGAGAAGTCCTCTCTGACTCATTTTAGGGGAATGGAATGGAATTGGGCATCACCACTGTCATTTATTCCTAATTTTAGAAAGGGCCCAAGGAGTCATAAAATTGATCTGTTCGGGGGCACTGCAGTGGGTCCAAGATTGGACCCTTCTAGGCCTTATGAGTGCCACAGTGCTCTTAGTGGTATTTGCTCATTTTGAGATGTGGGTTGTACAGTGGACTTTAAGGTTTCCCTACATCTGGACTGACGTGACTGACCATCTCAGCCAAGATTCATGTGGGATATCCCATTGCTGAGCTGAATATGTTGCCAGCATTGAAAGTGGATGCTGGTGCAGAGAGATCAGTTCTCCTCCTCCATGGTTCAGGGCATGTGCTGTCCTTGAAAAAGTCCATATCAGCCACTTGGAGATGTGTGTGAAGTCTTGTTGGCAGTAAGGACACCCAAAAGAAAGCTGCTTCCAGGCCCCGATTTGATTTAGTGTAATAAACAGTTCATTGTATGGTACTTAATGAAGCAAGAGGGCACAAGATCTTATTCCTGCACAAATTCAAGATGCTTTTCTGGTACTAGACCACAAACGGAGGCATGACCGTCTCAGGTGCTCATATCCTTAGCGATGCGAGTGTGATGTGACATTTTTTTAGATGCTTTCCCTTTATTATTCTTAAAATGTGAATTTACCAGCCATGTCTTGTTTGGATCTTCTGGAAGATGGAGCGATGGTGCACAACATTTGAGATCAAATTGTTTTTCATCCTGGAGAAAGTGCTGTCTCCATTTTTTTTTTTTTTTTGCCTAGTGCAATAAGTGAAGAAGAGTTGTCAGTGACTTCAGTCTGCATACCATAGCAAGGAAGATTCTTTGTCCCTTCTCTCCTTTCCTTATGATTCCATACCGGTTTGCATTTTTGAGAGGAAAGACCACAACTTGTTCATACCCCCCCCCCCCTCACCTGATGGTTAAGAGGGATTGTGGTTTCAGATTGTCTGGTCCCTGAAACTGCAGAAAACCACCCCCATTCTGGCCACGAATGTCCTTCGCTTGTTTTGCAGATATTTGTTTCCTGAAGCTGCCAGAAAGACTTAGTCTGACAGGTGTACCCTGCCAAGTAAAAGAAGCTCTCCATTTGGCTGGAATGATATCCTGTAGTGCCCCATGTGATTAACTTGTAGATTGTATTGACTTGTTCTCCACACAGTTTGGCCCTCAGGGTGCTTGTCAGCTATGTTTGCAAATTCTTACCTTGTGGAGGGCCTTTGAGGTGGAGATCTTTTCCTCTCAACTTTGACAAACACTGCCTTTCCATATGATTTGAGCCTGGTGATCAACAGAATCACCCTTCATCAATTTAAACACACTGGTTGAATGGTATTGATGTTCATTTTTAGGAAATGCTTTTCCAAATGACCATGACCTCTGTTTACAGGGTATCACAGTTGCAAGTGTTTGTGTAAGGATTCTTCTGCAGGAGCAAGGTTTCTCTTTGTGCTAACCCAGGTTTCCTCCTGAAAATGTCAGAATTCTACCTGACCCAGTCCATTGAGCTTACATTTTTCTTTGCAGGTATTGAAACATGGTAGAAAGTGCCCATTTATCTTTTGATACTTATTGTCAGTTCTGTATTACCTGATGCAGGTGTATATATTTACAAAAAACTAAGGACCAAATGATAAATAAAAATAAAAGTTGTTAATTCTTGTTAGAGGGAGGGAAGGGAAAGTATGACATCTGGCAATCAAACTCACTGCAGGTGCAAGTAAATTCATGAACTACCTTATTGTTTATCAGAAAATGCTGCTGTTACAAGCCAGATACTACACCAGATGGTATGTCTGCTTACATTGTTCACTTGAAAAAACTAAGCGTTGCAGATATTTGTGTGCAACCACTTGTTTTTACCCTTCATATCATCACCTGGCATTATTACATAACCTGTGGTTCTAGAAGCTGAGAATTCCGGTACTCCAGGACTCTGCCTTCAGTTTTAAATTTCTTTTAATTTTCATTGAACCCCTCATGACCATGCATTATAAACTCTAGCTCCTTATGACCTAGCACTAGAAGATGCCATGAGGCAGAGTGAGAGGCTGTGACTGGGGCCATTAATTCTGTAGGAGGGTACAGTTTAGGTTACGTTCTTAGTAGCCCTTCTGTTGACTGGCATGCCTGTTGCGGAGCCTGCCTGTGCTGAGCTGCTGACTGGTCTAGGCTTTCACATTTGTGAGATTCTTTGTTACAGTGCAGTTCAGTTTTTGGCTAGGATCACATCTCTGAATTTTCAAGCATTGGATCCCAGTACTGGCCCTTTCATCAAGCGGCATTCTGATAGTAGGATTTTGTCAGACTCCAGTCCATGGGAATGGGCATGATAACCTTGGCTGTTTGCTCCCATTCTTCCCTACCCATTTACTTCAGCAACCAGGCCACTGATTCATCCAGGTCACCTGTGGTTTATTCAGGTCTACACTCCTCTGTTCTATGGAACTGTCTTTCTAAACTTCTGTCTTTGCTGTTTTTTTGGCATCTTCTACCTTGGGGATGTGTACTGCTAGGATTCAGCCCAGACATAAACTTGCCAGAAGGACCACCAGTGTTAGATGTAACCAATGTAATACTCATAATTAGTATCACTGCTGCAGTATAATTCTGTATATGTGGGAATTAGCTGCAGGTGGAAGCCAGTCCTTTAGGCCTAACGTTTGGAGGAGTTTGACGTATGTCAAGGCAGTTTGGGCCCTATTACTTTGCTGAGGACATTAGCAAAAATGCTTGGCTATGTAGGGGAGGGTAGCCTTGAACCATCATCTCTTTACTGTGAAAAGATTATAGATTGCTATTTTGTCTTCATTTTTGTTGTAGATTTTTTTTTTTTTTTTTACTGTGGCAAGGTTAAGGAAGTCACCACTGTTGACCCCTTCAAGGCTTTTCATCAGATACCTTAAAGATAACGGTCAGTCCTTTATGAGGTTGGATGCTCCCTTAAACCACTGTATTGAGTGTATTAAATAAAATGCATCTTACCTGTTTATTTAAACACTTGAGCTGCTAATCAGACTTTGGATAATCTGGGCAATATTCATCGCTTTGTCCCTGTATGTGGCACACAACCACTACATTTTGAATTTTGATGAAAAAAAAAAACATTTTAATGTCTTTTTATGCATCAGCATTTAAAAAGGATGATAGGACCACTTTTATATGGAAGTATGTACTTTTTTAGTCCAAAGTCACAACAGCAATATATGTAGAAGGTTATGATTGAGTCACTCATCATAACCAGTTTGCTAATGTGCTTGAGAAATGGATTCAAGAAATTCCCACCAAGGATAGAAGCTCAGGAGGTGAATTTACTGAATCCATTTTGGGAACACCCAACAAGACATTTGTCATTGGATACCAAGTGTTAATTGTTTGAAAATACATTTGGAGGTTTAGCTGTCCCAGTGTACTACCAGTTTTTAACACTTTCAAAAATTGACAGAGCACGCTAACTGCTTTAAAAGCTTAACAAACCTAACAGTGCCAGACAAGTGGCACCCAACAGCAAAGTGTATTTTTATTAGCCAGCATTTTTTAAAAAGCTGTTAAACTCTTCACTCCACCACATTTGTTTGTGTGGCAGAGTAAAATGTTTTAACTTCTAAGGCTGTCAGTTGGTTTGTGATGCAGTTCTCTGCTAACTGTTTTGTATGTGCAAGTGCAAAGCTTGCTGATAAGTTTATACAGATGTGACCATCACTATAATAAACTTGATTTGTAGCTTGGTTCATAACTAAGAACATCCAGACAAAACCCCCCACCCCAATTTTGTGCAGTGTAATCAGCATGGTCCATGTACTGCATTTGTGTTCTTGATAGCTTTATTTTTCTTTTTTTTTTTTTTTAACTCAGAAATGCACTGAAAGCTACTCTGAAGTTTTGAAATGACTGGTTTACAGGTGTTAAGTCAGTAAGTTTCAAAAGGTCACTCTGACCTGAATTTGTCCCTAACTTCAAATGACAGTATGTCCCTACTGTTTTAAGATTTTCTTCTGAAACTTTCAGGACACAAGAACTGTATGGTGATTATATTGCATTACCTAATAGTTATGAAAAGTCAACAGTAGACTCTCAACGTATGTGTATGCTTCTCAAAACAGTAAAATGTGAGTATTTTGCTATAGGAATAATTAAAAGAAATTCACTTTTCTTTCTGGAAAAAGAAAATTATATTTGGTTGTTGTTGCACAGAAAAAGTAATTGTACGATTCCAATCCTTAATGTGATTATTAGCTGTAAAAAAAATATTCCTATATAGGTTTTCTTCGAGCTGAATGTCAAATATCAAGGTTCCCAAATGGTTCTTTAAAACTACTGGTGCCACTTAGCAGTGTAGGACCATATTTCAACCATTTGAGAGTGAGTGAGAGAGAGAATATAAAAAGTGTAGACACCCCTGTTAAAATGCCAGGTTTTTGTGATATAAAATGAGACCACAATAAATAATTTCAAATTTTTTCCCTCCTTTAATGTGACCTATAACCTGTACAATTCAGTTGAAAAACAAACAAATCTGTTATGGGAAAAAATATAAAAAATAAAAAACGTACAATAAGCTGGTTGCATAAGTGTGCACACCCTTATACAAATACTTTGTTTGAAGCACCTTTTGATTTAATTATAGAATTCAGTCTTCTTGGGTAGAAGTCTGTCAGCATGGCACATCTCTTCCTTACAAAAGTGCTCCAAATCTGTCAGATTGTGAGGTCATCTCTTGTGCACAGCCCTCTTATGGTCACCCCACAGACTTTCTGTTGGATTGATGTCTGTGCTCTGCCTGGACCATTCCAAAGCTTTAATTTTCTTCTGGTGAAGCCATCCTTTTGTTGATTTGGATGTATGTTTGGGGTCATTGTCATGTTGAAAGGTGAAATTCTTCATCTTCAGCTTTCTAGCTGACTCCTAAGGGTTTTTGGCCAAAAGCGACTGGTTAATAATTCCCTCCACCTTGACTAAAGCCCAAGTTCCTGCTGAAGAAAAGCAACCCCAAAGCAGGACACTGACACCACCATGATTCACCATGGAGATGGTGTTCTTTTGGTGATGCGAAGTGTTGCTTTTGCATTAAACGTATTGGAATTCTGGCCAAAAAGTTCAACCTTTGTCTCATCAGAATATAACACATTTTCCCACATTCTTTTGGGAGACTTGATGTAGAAAAAAAGGCTTAGAAAGTTTTCTGTGTAAAAGGGGGCTGGTTAGCTCCTTTTTCCAGGT